>NW_006159559.1:3735858-3737784 GCF_000334495.1 Tupaia belangeri chinensis | reverse complement strand
ATATATATATAAAATTGTCCAATTTTTTTCCTTACGATATTAGAAATGCAGGCCTATAAGAAACAAAACATTCTCCAATGAACAAGGTTTAAAAATGGTTGACTCTGGTCATTACCTGTTGGGTACCATGGCCCCTTATTATCCATATGCCATCTGGAAATCATGGGCATATCTACTTTATATTTTGTTATTCTGGAGTTTCCACATTCTAGGTTCTGTCCTCCTCCTCTCAATTGATAAGATTTTATCTCATTTTTAATATCTCTGTGTGTTTACTCTTTTTCTAAAAAATAAAATACTTCATTTTTTAGAGCAGTTTTAGGTTCCCAGCAAAACTGAATGGGAAGTATAGAAAGTTTCCATATGGCCCCTGACTCACGCGGGCACTCCTTCTCCCACTATCACCATCCTGTGCCTGAGCAGACATTTGTTCTAAGCGACAACCCCATGTTAAAGGTTAATGATATCATTATCGCCCCAAATCTGTCACTGACATTAGGGTTTACTTTTACTTTGCCTTTTTTTTTTTTTTTTTGAAGAGGTTTTTGCTATAGGACACATGCACTCCCCAGAAAGACAGAGACAGACAGAGAGACAGAAAGCCAGAAATCACACCCCAGGGGGGATGGCCACGCCGCAATCCCTTCTCCTCCATTCTCCTCTCAGGATCTTGGGCACGCACGCACATGCGTCTGGCGTGAGTTTAAGCCACTGGTCCAGGACTCGAACTGTGGTCGACTACATGGGAGTCCAGCGACATAGCCATTATGCCAACTGCTGGTCCCGGTGGTATACTTTCTATAAGTTCCAAAAACATACAATGACACATACTTACCATTTTAGAATCCTACAGAATACTTTTGTCCTAAATAGCCTCTGTCTTCCACCTATCCATCCCTCCTTTCTCCCAACCCATGGCAACCACTGATCTTTTTACTGTCTCTATAGTTTTTCTTTTTTCTGAATATCATGTAGTTGGACTCATACAGTATGTAACTTTTTCAAATTGACTTCTTTCATTTACTAATAAATATTTACAGTTCCTCTATGTTTAATCACAACCATAATAGCTTGTTTCTTTTTAGTGCTAAATAATATTCCAGTGCCTGAATGCACCATAGTTTATCCACTCGCCTGCCAAAGGACTTCTAGGTTGCCATCATGACTTGACAATTAATAAAACTGCTTTTATAAATAATTGTGTTGAAGGTTTTTAATATGAACATAAATTTTCAGTACATATGGATAATAACCAAAGATCATAATATCTGTATCACATGGTAAGAGTATGTTTCATTTGTGGGAAATAACCAAACTGTCGTCCAAAGTGAGTGTATCATTTTTCATTCCCCCAAGCAATAAATGAGAGTTTCTGTTTCTCTTTTTCTTTGGTTGAGAGATTTTTACTATAGGGCTCAGGCACTCACTAGAGACACAGAGAGATAGAGATAGAAAGCAAGAAATAACTCCCCAGGGGGGATAGCCATGCCACATTCTATTCTTGGGATTTGGGGCACACATGCACATGCACACGGTGTGAGTTTCAAATGGCCAGGTCCACAATTGACAACGTGGGAGTCTGACAATGTAACCATTACACCATCTGCTTGTCCCAAGGGTTTCTGTTTTTCTACATACTGACTAACATTACTATTGCCAGTTTTTAAAATTTTGGCCATGCTAATAAATGTTTCTGGTATCTTATTGTTATTTTAATTTGCATCCTCTAATGGCATATGATAGTAAGCATCTTTTCAGATGTTTCTCCGCAATCTCCATTTTCTTTGGGTAGGTGTCTATCTTGATCTGTGGCCCATTTCTTAATTGGTTGCTCATTTTTGTGTTTCACTTTTTAACTTCTATTTAAATACCACATTGGGGAGGGGGGCCTAGAGAATAACACAAACGATTTACTGTTTTGTTTGT
>NW_006159559.1:3714122-3734831 GCF_000334495.1 Tupaia belangeri chinensis | reverse complement strand
CTTTTTTTTTTTTTTTTTGAAGAGGTTTTTGCTATAGGACACATGCACTCCCCAGAAAGACAGAGACAGACAGAGAGACAGAAAGCCAGAAATCACACCCCAGGGGGGATGGCCACGCCGCAATCCCTTCTCCTCCATTCTCCTCTCAGGATCTTGGGCACGCACGCACATGCGTCTGGCGTGAGTTTAAGCCACTGGTCCAGGACTCGAACTGTGGTCGACTACATGGGAGTCCAGCGACATAGCCATTATGCCAACTGCTGGTCCCGGTGGTATACTTTCTATAAGTTCCAAAAACATACAATGACACATACTTACCATTTTAGAATCCTACAGAATACTTTTGTCCTAAATAGCCTCTGTCTTCCACCTATCCATCCCTCCTTTCTCCCAACCCATGGCAACCACTGATCTTTTTACTGTCTCTATAGTTTTTCTTTTTTCTGAATATCATGTAGTTGGACTCATACAGTATGTAACTTTTTCAAATTGACTTCTTTCATTTACTAATAAATATTTACAGTTCCTCTATGTTTAATCACAACCATAATAGCTTGTTTCTTTTTAGTGCTAAATAATATTCCAGTGCCTGAATGCACCATAGTTTATCCACTCGCCTTCCAAAGGACTTCTAGGTTGCAATCATGACTTGACAATTAAACTGCTTTTATAAATAATTGTGTTGAAGGTTTTTAATATGAACATAAATTTTCAGTACATATGGATAATAACCAAAGATCATAATATCTGTATCACATGGTAAGAGTATGTTTCATTTGTGGGAAATAACCAAACTGTCGTCCAAAGTGAGTGTATCATTTTTCATTCCCCCAAGCAATAAATGAGAGTTTCTGTTTCTCTTTTTCTTTGGTTGAGAGATTTTTACTATAGGGCTCAGGCACTCACTAGAGACACAGAGAGCTAGAGATAGAAAGCAAGAAATAACTCCCCAGGGGGGATAGCCATGCCACATTCTATTCTTGGGATTTGGGGCACACATGCACATGCACACGGTGTGAGTTTCAAATGGCCAGGTCCACAATTGACAACGTGGGAGTCTGACAATGTAACCATTACACCATCTGCTTGTCCCAAGGGTTTCTGTTTTTCTACATACTGACTAACATTACTATTGCCAGTTTTTAAAATTTTGGCCATGCTAATAAATGTTTCTGGTATCTTATTGTTATTTTAATTTGCATCCTCTAATGGCATATGATAGTAAGCATCTTTTCAGATGTTTCTCCGCAATCTCCATTTTCTTTGGGTAGGTGTCTATCTTGATCTGTGGCCCATTTCTTAATTGGTTGCTCATTTTTGTGTTTCACTTTTTAACTTCTATTTAAATACCACATTGGGGAGGGGGGCCTAGAGAATAACACAAACGATTTACTGTTTTGTTTGTTTGTTTTAGAGAGAGATTTTTTGCTATAGGGCTTATGCACTCTCAGGAGAGACAGAGAGACAGAAAGTGAAAAATCACCCCACAGGGCCCTACCACAATCCCTTCTCTTCCATTCTACTCTCAGGATTTTGGGCATAGGATCACACATGCCCAGCATGAGTTTTAAGCTGCCAGGTCTGGGATTTGAACTGCAGTTGACCACGTGGGAGTCCAGTGATGTAACCATTACACCATCTTCTGGTCCCAGTGATACACTTTTTTTTTTTTAAGACTTATTTTATTTAACTTTCTTTCTTTCTCTCTCTTTCCTTTTCTTTCTTTCTTTCTCTTTCTTTCCTTCTTTCTTTCTTTTTTCTTTCTTCTTTCTTTCTTTTTCTTTTTCTTTTAATTTGATTAGAGAGGGAGAGAGAGAGAAAGAAAATGAGAAGCAAGCCACCAGGTCCAGGACTCAAACCACAGTCAGCCATGTGAAAGTCCAGCACCCTTAACCAACATACAACCTGCCATCCCTACCAAGTGATCCACTTTGTAATCGAGTCTGAATATTACTTAAAAACTTAAGGTACAATAAATAGCATCCATACTTTCTCAATACTATAAATTTATCAAACTAAGTTCTCATTAAGCAAAGAATTATTCATTGACTTAAATAGGTAAATATGTAAAAACTCTTTCTACTCATTGTTAAAACATTTTGAAAAGTTTATTTATTTATTCCATGAGAGAGGGAGAGAGAGAAAGAGAAAAAAAGAGAAGCATCCCCAATGGGGCCCTCACACTGCAATCTTATCCCCAGCCTTAGGCAGCCAGAATCACAGGCAGGAGCACGTGCTCCCAGTGCGCACAGCGAGACCTCCAGACATGAACCTCGGACCTTCCCACGTAGCCTCTGCATAGTAGAGTACCACTGTGTCACCACTAAGCCACCACCCTGGCCTCAGCCATGTTCTATCATTCATTTTCAACAAGTAGACAAATTTAAGAGTTCTTTTTGAAATTTGAAAAATAGCCATCTAGGTTCTAAATAAACGAATTGAAGTTATGGAAAATTGCATTCTATTTCCAAAATCAGGCAAGGAGCAGGAAGGAAGTAGAGAGCAAGGGAACAACCAGAATCCAGACTCATTTTCCAAGTGTATGCTCTATTCTCAGATGTCATAAGAAAAAGAACTTCCCAAATTTATACATGAAAATTGAGAAGGAGGTAAGAAAAAAGCAGATGGATTCAGACTCCTGCAATGTATCAGGGTTTTACAGCCTCAACACTATCGATACCTTGAGCAGGATGACTCCCTGCAGCATTTCTGCCCTCTGCCTCCTGGATGCCCATAGCACTCCTTTTATTCTGGCCAAAAATGTCTTGAGACACTGATAAATGCCTCTAAGGAGTAGGGTGAGGGACAAAAGCACCACTGTACAATGTTAAATAAATGCTGCTTCTCCTAAAAAATAAAGGAAGTTAAAGAAAGTTTTTAAAAAGGTCATTAAAAAAGTATTTTACATTTTTTCATCTTTTATTCCATATAAGGCAAAAAATATGAAATGGATAAGAAACAATCAGTTGAATATAAATCTGTCATTTGGTTCAAAGGACGGGTCACAACACGTGTGGATGAGAAATGTGGGTTTTGTGGGTTTTCTGTGATTGGTGTCTCAAAAGCACAGCTGAGGAACATAAATCACAACAGGGTGTCAAACACTGGTTTGGCAGTCCAAAGGAACAAGATTGATCTAATGCCCAAACAAAAATAACACTTTTCAAAAAATACTCATTCCTTCTTGACATGTTTTAATTGACTCTAATCTTTCGGTTTTAATCTTCTTAATTGCTGTTCTGTCTTTAATTAGCACTATTCCATGTGTGATTCAGGGAATGAAGATTGGGATGGATAAAAAAAGTGAGTGGGTTTTGAGGAAATATAGTTTATATTTAGATATAAAGTTTTAATCAGATCCTTGGGTCTTTTCCATTTCTTTTTCCCCCTAAGAAGGTAATACTAACATAATGAATGAATTAGAGGTCTCCAGAAAAACAAATCCCATTATAATATACATGTATCTATCTATATAGCTATAATGGGAATTTATTGGAAGACAGGAAATTCCCCAATCTGCTGAATCAGAAAGAAGAGAGAGGTTGTGACAGCATGGACATAAATGCTGAGGTCTTCAGGTGCAAGAACTAAGAGATTCAATGTCTGAAAGTAGGAAAACATGGATATCCCAGCTCAAGAAAACAGAGAATTCATATGCCTCCACCTTACTGTTCTTTTCGGACCCTCTATATATTAGATGACACTCACCCATATTGCTGAGGTGGATCTTCTTCACTTACTGGATCTACTGATTCAAACGCTAACCTCTTCCAAAACACTCTCACAAACACACCAGTTCTCCAACCATCCCTTAGTCAAGTAGAACCACAAATTAACCATCAAGATGGACATGACCTAGGGCTATTTTCAAGATTATATAAAAATGTAGTTAGGACTAGCCTCATAGTCAGTGGTTAAAAGTGCTGGATTCCGCATGGCCAACTGTAGTTCGAATCCTAGCCCCCAAATCACAACAGGATGGCAAAATGCAGAAGGGATTTCAGGGTGACCATGTTCCCCAGGGAGTGCTCTCTTTCTCTCCCTCTCTGTCTCCTTCTCTGGCAAATGCATGCACCTGTGGAAATTTATTTTTTTAAAGTATTTTACATTCATTTATTTAATACAATTTTACTGAGAACTTAATAAGCATGAAGCACTATTCTGCTTCTATACGACTTATAGTATAGTATCAGGCACACACATGGATAAGTAAATGAATAAATGAGTATTTTGAAGAAGGACTATAGCACAGAGTAAAGTCCCAGAATAGGCCTGGTTACAATGTGCTTTAGCTATGGTGGTCAGGAAGCCCTACTCCTGAGGTCACTGGAGCCCAGATAAACTGCTCTTTCTGTGCTGCTATCTAAATAACTATAAGATTAAATAACTTTACTTTGTTCAACAAGTAAGTCATAACTAGTTAGCACAGTATTAGCTAAGATTATAGCATTAGATTTTATGTCATTCTCAATGTCCAGTTTATGTATGGTGACTTTCAGCAACCTCTCCCGCACATTTGGTAAAGTTTCAATTTGAAGAACTCCTCTCTGAACTAAATCGAGAATTGTATCTTTAATTTTGTATTTAACAAAACTTACTCCTGATATCTGTGTTAGAAGCCACACCAACAATCGCTATGAGTTGTTATGCAAGGGATGGCAGGCACCTTGGGACAGGCCCTTGACTGAAAGAACAAAGAAGCAACCACTGATGAAGAAATTTCCTGCTACAATTCCTTAGGATCCATCTCCACTCCTTTCATTTTTTTCTTTGTCTTTCCTTCTTTGCTAGATTTTTCAGGTAAAAAAGATTCTATCCTAAAGTAAACTGAACTTAACTTAAAAAAAAAAAAATGACTTCAGTAACAAAACACACATATTTACTGAGAGTTTCCAGTTACTGGCAAGCAAATATAAAGTAACAATAGGAGACTTAAAATGCTAATCCAATTCTCAACTAATGAGAAGTGATCTATTTGGTAAACCATTGTACACATATATAGGGTGAATGGAAACAACTGTAAGACAAAATCAACTTAGAGAATTGTTAGAATTGCCACACAGTGAGAGAGAGCGCGCAAAGGTTGTGTAGGATGGTTAACTTGATTTTACACAGTGCGATAGTACAACTGCATTCTGGTCATTTTGACCTCCTAGTTCCCAAATTACCAGTTCTTCTGGTAACTTGTATTAGGATAAAAAAACAATCTTGAGGATCTGCTGTGGTTAGACATGGGCTCTACGCAGTCTTCCCAAGATCTGCATCAGCTGCCCAAAGGTACAATACCAATATCCTGTTTAGACTAAAGAAACCGGATATTCCCATCAGGAGAAAGACTTCAAGATACACCATCCATGAGACCAGCAGTTAGCGTAATGGCTATGTCTCTCAACTCCCATATAGTCAACTGTGGTTCGAGTCCCGAACCGGTGGCTTAAAATCACGCTGGGCGTGTGTGCGTGCGTGCCCAGGATCCTGAGAGGAGAATGGAGGAGAAGAGATTGCAGCGTGGCCATCCCCCCGAGGGGGTGATTTCTCGCTTTCTGTCTCTCCATCTCTGTCTGGCTTCCTGGCGAGCGCACGTGCCCTATAGCAAAAACCTCTACAAAAAAAAAAGATACACTATCCTTCTCCATAGAGGAGGGTATACTCCTTTGGGGTGTCAGTTTCAGGTATAGTTTGATACACAGGTACAGTGGCTACATATAATTAAACCATTGTTTGTGGTAAATGCCTCTCTAATTTTACCTGTTAAAGCTGCATACTTAGAGGACAGCAGGTTGCATGGTGGTTAAGGCACTAGACCCCTACATGGCCATCGTGGTTTGAGTCTCAGACCTGGTGACTGGAAAATCACACCAGGTAGAACTTGGAAGAACATTTTTTTGTGGTCAAATGTGTGCGTGTGCCCAAGATCCTAAGAAGAGAAAGGACTGGAGCATGGCCATCTCTCCTGGGCAGAGATTTCTCACTTTCCCTCTCTTTGACTCTCTGTCTCCAGTGAGCACCCATGCCCTATGGCACAAATCCCCATGCCCCCCCCCAAAAAAAAACCAACAACAAAAAAGAAAACAACAACAAAAACCTGTGTATTTCATTGGTGCACTGTACATAAATCAGAACACTTTTGTAAGAAAAAAAATATTTTAAGCGGTAAGTAGTTAGCACACAAGAAATTATTAGCTCTTGTGATTACGGTATTAAATTCTATATAATCCTCAATATATAATCTATGCATTATCACTCTCAACAACCTTTTTTGGGACCAGCAGTTAGTGTAATGGCTATGTCACTGAACTCCCATGTAGCCGACCGCAGTTCGAGTCCCAAACCTGGTGGCTTAAACTCACGCCAGGCATGTGTGCGTGTGTGCCCAAGATCCTGAGAGGAGAATAGAGGAGAAGGGACTGCAGCGTGATCATCCTCCCTGGGGGGGTGATTTCTCGCTTTCTATCTCTCTGTCTCTTTCTGGCGAGTGCACATGCCCTATAGCAAAAATCTCTCAAAAAAAAAAAAAACATAAAACAAACAACCTTTTCTGTAGATTTAAATAACCAAATCAAATTAATTAATTCTATTTTAATTCCTAGGGCATTTGAGGGAAATCCTGATTATTGTTACTGTCTTTAAAAATAATACTGAATACATGCAGTTCATGTCCCAGGCACTCTTTCAGTGCCTTCCATTAACTAACTCTGATTGTTATTAACTATTATTATCCTCACTTTATAGCCAAGAATTGATACAAAACAAGAAATAACTGGAAAGCAGTGGGAGCAAGACTGATTGAAACTTACACAATTTGGCTCCAAGGTCCATGAATTTAGTGTCTCTACTATTCTGTCTCAAAAACAATAACTTCAATATCAGCTTCAAGTCTCAGCATAACACAAATGATAGGGCTTCAACAACTGGTAAAAATGTTGAGATTTTGGTCTGAAAAGACACCCAAATCAACTGGTATCAATGTATTACTTTCATGGACAATAAAGCAGGTATTTAAAAATAAATGTTTCAGGTTCCTCAAAAAAGAAAAACACATTCATATATTACTTTTTATTCAGTTCTGATTTTTTCTGTTTTAAGATGGCATATATGTAAACACATTCCATAGCACCGTAAATGAATTAGCTTGAGACACTGTGACAGTAGGCTTTATTAAGCATCAGGTCACCATTTTAATGTTTTTGTTAGCTGCCAGCACAGGAGGTTCCTGGGTTGAGGAGGGATGAAAGGATAATGTGCGGTCAAAAAGAATACAACAGAAGAGAAAGTTCACATTTACCAGTGAAGTAAAAAACCAGACACTTCCTTCAAGACACATAAGAAGAAGGAAAAACTATTCATGGCAAAGTTAGTGTTAGGAAAGAAATATAAAGAGAGTGTTCAGAGAAATCAAAGAAACTGAGAAAATATTGAAAGATATTCAGAAAATACCGGTTGTTTCTTCTAATTACAGAACTTGCCACATTTAATCACGCACATCTTCAGGGCTCTATAGATCAGCCTAAAGGACAGAGTGACATTTGGTTTCCTCTGCTGCCGACCTCCACCCAGTCATTATGTTTTATGAACCCTTGGGCTGAAGGAGGACTGGAATGACGGCGCATCATTTCAACAAATCCTTTGCAGTATTTCTGAGAAAAGCCGATACACTGGCACACTTGATTAAAATGATACATTATTTTACATAAGATTTTAGGGAGAGAATTTAGACTGGTCCATTTGAAAATTATTTCTGCATAAAACAGCAAATGTTTGTTTGTAAATATCAATGGAAGGAAATATTTCTGCTCAAAGTAGACCAGCTCTGATGACTTTGGATAAAAGTACATTTACCTTTGAGAAAGTTACTATGAAGTTAACTATTAGGAATCCAGCTGTTATTTAAGATGTTCACATCCAAATGGTTTGAAGAAATTGCAAGGTTGAAGGAAACTACAGAGAAAGTTCCAATTCAGTTAGAAGGAGGGGGGGGGAACCATGAAGCACAGAAGGGGAGAAAATAGCAAATATTTCAAAAGAAGAACATTTTCTTCCAAGTTGTGTGGCCAAAGTTAACTTTGTTCTAAAGATCTGTCAGGCTTGTGACCCATGGCCTGTGGAATATCTGTATAACGTACAGTTTTACAGGTTGTTAGCAAAAGTTTCAGTGCAATGTCAACTCTAGTCAATCTGTAGATGTCTGGTTTCTCAAAATAAACCCCAAACTAATTTTGAAGATATCAATCTCTACTCTTCTGTCCTATTTTTTATTATTGTATATTGTCCTATGTGTTTTCTGCAAACTGTTTGTAAAAGACAACAAAACATAAAGATGCAAGCAAACATTGGGAACCAGCAGTTAGCGTAATGGCTATGTCGCTGGACTCCCACGTAGTCGACCGCGGTTCATGTCCCGGACCCGGTGGCTTAAAACTCATGCCGGGCACGTGTGCGTGCGAGCCCAAGATCCCGAGAGGAGAATGGAGGAGAGGGGATTGTGGCGTGACCATCCCTCCTGGGGGGTGATTTCTCGCTTTCTGTCTCTATGTCTCTCTCTGTCTGTCTGGCGAGCGCACGCGCCCTACAGTGAAAATCTCTCCAAAAAAAAAAAAAGATGCAAGCAAACATTATCCATAATCGCCCCACCCCAGACCCACTAAATTTAACTATTTCTCCCCAACAATTACTCAGTTGTCCTTGTTTAACTGAGATCAAACGAAACAAAAGCTGGGAAAGGATTTTCTCACATCATTTAAATCTTTTTGTATTGATCATTCTGACATATGATATCTCATGGTCTTCCACTGGGGAATGCAGTATTTATAATTTTTGTCTAGGACATGCAATATCAGAGTGAATGCATTTTCACAAATATTATTTCCTGCATTGGGATTTTTTTCCTCTGAATAGATTTTTACAAGGGAGAAAAAAAAATGTTTATATGTTTACTCCATGACTTTATCCATCTTAAAATCTTTTACTGATAAGTTAATGTATATCTTCAAACAAATTTTCAAAAAGGTACAGTTATTATACCTTTTAAACCTTCATGTCTATGTAATGTTCAATGTTGAAGATGAATATATCTATATCCTTGTCTTGCTTATTACACACTAAGTATATACTTTAAAAATTATACTGTACCCCCGGAAATATGTACATAGAATAGATGTAAGCCAGAAATTGCAATCAAATTAATTAAGTTTTTCCAAAACCTTCACATGTAAATAACTATATGGGAATTACTCCAGGGTTTTCTGACATTTGGGGCTGGAGTGGTGAATTTTAATGTCAGTTTGAGTTTTATTCCCAGGTGTATGCAGAAACTTTGTTTAAACATAAAAAAAAAAAATGAACAACAACAAAAAAACATAAATCCACAATGCTACAAGAATGGGAAAAATTCTATCAATGATGTAGCCCTTCTAAATTTCATCTCTGTTTTTTTACACTTAAAAAAAAATTGCTTCAAGCTAGCACTATGGTGCAGTAGTAATGCTTTGCTCAAAAAACATTCAATTCCACATAAGGACCATGGTTCAAATTCCTGGCCTAGTCACCCTAAAACACACTAGGTGTATAGGTGAGTATCAGAATCTGACTAGCTGGTGAACCAAAGGGAGAAGATTGCTACCTGACAAGACACTGTTCATTTATCTCATTCTCTCTCTTGTGTGCATGAGTGTCATCATGTCACTTAGTTTATCTTTGTGTTTTGTGGTAATAATTTCAAGTAGTTTACCACATCACTGATTCAAATTTTAATACTATCATTTCTGTTCTTTATTGCCTCTAGTGCAAGTATTGTTCATATAATTAATTCTACTTTCACATTTTTTAATTTTTTGTTTTTTGTTTTTGTTTTTGTTTTGTTTTTGTTTTCAGAGAGGTTTTTGCTATAGGGCGCGTGCGTTCGCCAGAAAGACAGAGAGACAGAAAGTGAGAAATCACCCCCAGGGGGGATGGCCATGCCACAATCCCTTCTCCTCCATTCTCCTCTCAGGATCTTGGGCACACACGCACACGCGCCCGGCGTGAGTTTTAAGCCATCAGGTCTGGGATGCGAACTATGGTCGACTACATGGGAGTCCAGCGACATAGTCATTACGCTAACTGCTGGTCCCACATTTTTAGTTTTTCAGAACTCTTCCTTTATCAAGAATCTCACTACAATGTAGTGAATTTGCATACAGGTTCTAGAATCACACTATGTTCTAATACCAGCTCTATCACTTCCTACCTGTGTAGCCATAGGAAAAATGTCCATCCACCACGTGCCAACCTGCTAAACAAGCTTCCTGCCTTCATTAGCATTTTAAGAGGTATCCCTTCTTTATTCCCAATCCTTCCTGTAATACAAATCTCCAGAGAGGCTTTAAAGCATGTGGCTGACCACCATTACTCTACTGGAGTCACTTACATTTTCCTAAACTTTGCTTTTCCTGATTCAATCAGTAATATGTACTGCTTACCAGATAGAGAAGATGTTAATCATTCAGTTGACCTATTGATGATGACCCTTCAAAGAAAATTAATAACCAAACGCTAATTGAAAACAAAACAAAAAACTACACTTCTGAATCTCAGTAACTGTACATGTGCTTACTTTTCAATGTCAGAGAAATAGACTTAAAAGTGATCATGGAACGGAGAAACAGACAAAGCAGAAAGATTGCAATCTGCCATACGGAATTTAAGAAGTTGTCCAAGCGGTGATGACATCCACAATGATTAAAACCAGAATAAGCCAGAAGATAATATTTATTGCAAGACCTCCAAAGCCTTAAATATCTTTAAATTTAATGAATGCTTAGGTTCCAAAACTAGGTTAGGTTTAGATGAATTCGGGTTTAAACATCCTCGGATGAGACAGAGCATCTCATGAACACCTTATGAAATATTCTAGTCATCTTAAACACCATCTTTTTATTCCCTGAGTCCAGAGTCATTTGTAAATAAATCTCAGTGAAAGAAGTCCTGTAAATAAAGCATGTGAAGGAGATCCATTGTTGACTTGCACAATGAAAATACTTAATGGAAAATTTGCTGAATTAGGCAATGTCATTACCGTTTTAAATGCTCCACAAAGAAATGAAGAGAAATATCACGTATGTGTGAGATGTTAGAACCAAAATATCTTTTAAAAAATGTATGTGGAGCTTCTGAAGTAAGGAGTATCATAAATCCCTTGCTTAAGGTTCCTGCCATTTGAGTGGACCAGAGCACTACACATCGTTTCTAAGATGCCAAAGTATAGACTACACCTCAAGCCACAACACAGTGATACAGTTGGTATCTGGGGCACACTGATCCCGTATCTAAACGGCTTGTGATCAAAGCCTTCAGCTAAATTACTATCGCCAACTCTAGAACAAATAGAGGGTGGTATATAAAGAGTTCTAGAAAAAGCTGAAAATGTCATATTGCTGGTTTGGAGTTTCAGTATCTTCTGTACATAAATATGAAATCTTTAAAAGCAGAGAATATTTAAGTCTGAATTACAGCACCCCTACAATTCAGATTTACAAGTCCTAACCCTTCCTAAACAACTCCACATGATATATCCTTCCCTTCTTCAGCTGTTGGATCAATTGGCATCTCTCAGTAAGGCCTCTCCGACTATCTTTTCAAAAATCGCAGCATACTTCTAGACTCCTCATCCTTTTCAAATTTATATTCCTTTAAATTACTGCTCATTATGTAATACATTTTATATTTTATCTATTTTCTTTGTGTATCATCTTTTCCCTCACCTAATTCCTATACCTAGTACAAGTTATATCATGGGTAGAAAATCATGTATAATAAAAACATGAATAATTTAATGAGTAGATAAATTTCTGAGAGTCTTACACATTCACAGGTAGTCTTTTGTTCCACTAGTCTTCGAAATATTTTCAAGAATATTCTGATTTTTAAAAATATGACTAAAGAACTTTTTTCTAAATTAATCTCATTACATAAAGTAATTATCACTATAAGTTGAACTATGGTATCAGATCATTGTGGGAGGCTGTGCACCAGCGAGTCTGCCAAGGCCATTTTTCATGAGTCTCTTACTATTGCCACCTTAGGCTCAGAGAGCAAACAATTACAAAAAGCCACAATTGGCTCCCCTTCAAAAAACCTCACCTTCAACACCACACTCTGATTGGCCACTTCACATAGCAAATCGGTGAGCTTAGAATCCCTCAGATTTGCATATCCGGGTACCTCATGATTGGTCCACAAAGCAACCAATCATAACCTACCTTTTGCTATCCTTCATTCAACCAATCACGGCCCACCAATGTGTATATAAGCATGATCTCTGGCCCATAATCGACAGACAACCAGGAAGACGACGACTGAAGAGCCCCAAGAGCTGAAACACCGCGCAGTCTCCAGACGACCTGGGAGACCCTGAAGAGCTGTAACACTACATCGTCTCCAGACGACCCTGAAGAGCTGTGACACTGCGTTGTCTCCGTGCTGCTCACAGTAGACGACGCGACCCTGAAGAGTTGTGACACTGCGTCGTCTCTGTGCTGTACCATGCTGCCCACAATAAACGGACGACACTGTTGTCTCCGTGCTCTAACACTACGCCGCTTGTCCCGGCTCTCACTCCTTCACTCAGGAAACCTGTTCGGCTGTCCCCCTGGGTAGGGGCAGATCATCAGAAAAGTCTTGACACATTTTTGCATAGAAAAATATATGATGACTTTTCCAACAACCCAATATAACCCAATATATATCTAAACATTAGTTATGTCACTTCATGATATTGAGCCTTTAAAAAAGAAAAAAGTCTGCCCTTGATATAAAATATATAACTAAACAAAAACAATTCTTCTAGTTCTTTCCCCATATGATTTTAGTCTAAAGTTAAATCTGTCTTTGAATTATATTACCCAGCCTCAAACTTTATTTTTTTATTCATATACTAAACCTAGAATTATCCTCAAAGTATCAAAACATATTGAAAGAAGTGAGACATGTAAAAGTACTTATGATCCATGACAGCACACAGAGTTTTCTTCATGCATCACCCACTAAAATCCACAATGAGACAGAAAGAAAACAGCCACTTTCTAAAAATAGCATCATTCAGCCCAAAGGTCCATTCATTCCCTTTATTCATGTTAGAATTTATTTCAAAGTGCACTTCTGTTTTTGATCCATGGGAACTTTAATATGTTGGGACTCCAAAGATTCAATTTAACTTCCCTCTTAGTGCTCCACCCCTCACTTCAAGGTTTGGGCTCGAATGGCCAAGCTAAATACTGGCTAAACTCATGACATGAAGTGAGACTGTTGCTTACAGACGGGTCCTAAGTGAGCAGCACCACTATGCAAACCACTAGACCTGTCGTTACTTCTTCTTCTTCTTTTTTTTTTTTCAATTCTGAAAAAAGGTTTGTGACATTTTTCTGAGTAATGGAAAATAGCCAAGGGGCACCAACCATTGCTGAAACTTTTTTCCTCTAGTACAACTCTCTATTTCTGGATCTACATTATGAAAGCAGTGTTCTTTGTCTTATTTGAGACAAATATTCTATTTCATGAAATTCGGTTTGAAACTAAGAAACTCTCAGTTATGTACAGTTCCAAGAAATACGGAAAAGACTCAAAGGGGTTCAGAGCTGGGCTCATATAGTGAGGTTTGAGGTCAATGAAGGGCAATTAGGGTCAATAATATGTGGAGATACATGATGTGTACATGCAGATATCTGAATGTGCACATGTTTTATATATATATATGTGTGTGTGTGTGTGTGTGTGTGTGTGTGTGTGTGTATATACACATGCACTATAAATAAAAACCAGATGTAGCAGTACATGTTGGCTGACACTGCTACTCAGTACACAGAGGCCACATGCCGGATTCTTGGCCCAACCTAAAAGCTGGGGTGGTGGTATACATCTGCAGTCTCAGATACTATAAAGACTGAAACACAAAGATTGCAAAATACCATGACCCTTTCTAGCCCTCTACCATTAGCCTGCACAGAGTGGCAGCCAGTGAGAAAACCAAGGCTAGAGATCACCTTAGGAACTTCACTATCTCCTGGTTGGTCCAAGTGCCCTGATCCTCCTGCTTCCACAAACTACTTACCCACTCTCACTCACCCAGCCCACCAACCATTAGCCCCAGACCCTGTGCAGAGCAGCAACAAGTGAAAACAACTGAGGCCAGCAAAGACCTTGGGAACTCCACTGTCTCCCAGCTGTTCCAGGCACCCATATTCTCCAACTTCCAACTCCCTGCTCCAGCATTAGCTCCAGACATGAGCAGAGCAGCAGCCAGTGAGAACAACTGAGGCAGGAAACTGCTTTAGACCTTTAGCTACCTTCTTCCCACTCAGGAGTACTTTCAGACTTCATCGTTTTCCGAAATTCGCAGTGCACACCCCTACTTTCTTTCCCAATTGAAACCCTCCAGCTCAGCCCCAGGTGCACCTGTTCTCAAGAAAATGGAATTCCCCATTCCAGCAAAAACAGTGCAGGTTGCAGAGAGGACAAAGCTGTAGAGAGACCACAGCTCACCTCTTCCCACACACCTTTGAACTTCCATAATTGACTCCAAGATATTAGGAAGAAATGTACAATCCATCAGATGACCAGAAACCAGCACAGAGGTACAAGAAATATAAGAAACCAAAAATTTATCTCTGCCTCAAGGGAAAAGAACAATTCTTCATCATCAGCAGATAGTACAATAGAACTCGTGGAAATGTCAGATAAACAATTCAGAATATTCATTGTGACAAACAAGATGTAAGAGAAAAGAGACAACAAACTCCAGGAGATACAAGAGAAAAAAAGACAGCAAACTTAAGGAAATGAAGAAGTCTTTCCACAATATGAAAAAAGAAACAGACACCAAAAGAATCAAACATAACTGTTAGAGTTGAAAGCTTTAATACAGGCAATCAAAACCTTCCTCAAAAGTATTAAAAATAGATTAGATCCTACAGAAGATTGAATCTTGCATGTGAAGACAAAACCTCTGACCTAGGGGGAAAAATTACCAAAAAGACAGAGAAAATAACCAAAAACAATGAGAATAATGTATGAGAAATGCTAGATACCATTAAATGCCCAAACATCCGAATAATTGGTAACCCAAAAGGTGAAGAAATTAATAAGGGTATTGGTAATCTATTCCATGAAATCCTGTAAGAAAACTTTCCAAGCCTAAAAAGCATTCAAACATCCATACTCAGGAAATACAAAGGACCCCAAAAAGAATCAACCCAAGAAGATCCTCTCCACAGCACATCATAGCCAGACTGACCAAAACCACAAAGACAAGATATTAAAAATGGCAAGAGATAAACATCAAGTTATTTACAAAGGTTATATCATCAAGCTAACATGAGACCTTTCACCAGAAACAATGCAAGCAAGGAAATAATGGGAAGATATATTCAAAATGTTAAAAGAAAAACAATTTCATCCAAGACTGCTATTTTCAGCAAGATTATCCTTCAAATGCGAAAAAAAGATAAAAACATTCTCAGATAAACAAAACCTGAAAGAGTTTACCAACATGAGATCAGCTCTTCAAAAATTTCTGAAGGGAATGCTATACCAGGAAAACTAAAAGGAGACAAATAGAAGTAGGAGAATAAAAAACAACCAAGAAAATGACTAACTAAATGGTAGGGACAAGTCAGGAAGTATTGACAATAACGTTGAATGTTAAAGGATTAAATTCTCTAATTAAGAGACACAGAGTGGCTGAATGGATTAGGAAACAGAAACCCTCTATCTGTTACCTACAAGAAACGCACCTCGTGGTTAAAGACATATATAGACTAACAGTGAAGAGTTGGAAAAAATTATTTCATGCAAACAGAAACCAAAAAAGAGCTGGAGTCACAGCTCTAATTTCAGACAACATAGGGTTTAAGACTAAAACTGTAAGAAGAGACAAAGAAGGACATTATATAGTAGTAAAAGGACAAATTCATCAAGAAGATATAATGTTTATAAATAGCTATGCACCCAATTCATGGGTACCCAAATACATGAAGGAAAGATTACTAAATCTAAAAGGAAAGATAGACTGAAACACACTAATTGTTGGGGATCTCAGCATCCTACTATCTCATTTAGACAGACCTTCAAGACAAAATAAATAAATAAATAAATAAATAAATAAATAAAAATTAAAAAAAAAAACAAGCAAGGAGATACAGGATTTAAACGATACCATAAATCAAATGCATGTACAGACATCTATAGCACCTTCAACACAAGAACCCACAAAATACACATTTTTTTTCACCCCCACATGGAACCTTTTTAAAGGTTGACCACATGATAGGGTACAAAACAAGCCTTTATAGATTCAGAGGCATAGAAACTATATCCATCATCTTCTATGACCATGATGGAATTAAACTTGATATTAATTTCAGAAGAAACCTTCAAAAATACATGAACACATGGAAACTAAACAACATACTCCTGGATGACTTCACAATTACTGAAGAAATTAAGATTGAAATCAAAAGATTTATTGGGACCAGCAGTTAGCATAATGGCTATGTCGCTGGATTCCCACATAGTCAACCACGGTTCGAGTCCCAGACCTGGTGGCTTAAACTCACTCCGGGCGCATGTGCATGCATGCCCAAGATCCCAAGAGGAGAATGGAGGAAAAGGGATTGTGGCGTGGTCATCTCCCCTGGGGGGTGATTTCTCTCTTTCTGTCTCTCTGTCTCTCTCTGGTGAGTGCACGAGCCCTAAAGCAAAAACCTCTCAAAAAAAAAAAAAAAGATTTATTGAAACCAATGATAACAGATACATGAGTTTCCATAATCTCCAGGACACAGCAAAACCAGTCATAAGAGGGAAGTTCATAGCAGTTAGTCATTAGTGCATAAGAGAAGACTGGAAAGGTGGCAAATGGACAACCTAATATCATGCTTCAGGGAATTGGGAAAACAACAATTTAAAAGACCCAAAAAATGCCAGGAGAAATAAATAATAAAGATTCAAGCAGAAATAAATGAAATAGAAAATAAATGAACTATACAGGAAATAAATGAAAGGAAAAGCTGGTCCTTTGAAAAGATAAATAAAATTGACTTACCATTAGCTAGACTAATTAAGAAGAGATAAAGGAACCAGATAAATCAAATTCATCATGAAACAGGCAACATCACAGCAGACATAATAAAAATACAAAGCAGCATTAGAGGGTACTATGAGTGACTATACGCCAACAAACAAAAGAACCTAGATGAGATGGACAAATTCCTGGACACATAATCTACCAAGATTGAATCAGAAAGACAGAAATTCCTGGACACAAAATCTGCTGAGATTGAATCAGGAAGACAGAAAGCCTGAATAGACCCACAACAAGCAATGAGGTTGAATCAGTAATAAATAACCTCCCAACAAAAAGCCCAAGTACTAATGGCTTCACTTTTACAAATCTTTTAAAGAAGAGTTAACCCATTCTACTCAAATTATTTCTAAAGATCCAAAAGGAAGGAACACTCCCAAATTCATTTTATGAAGCCTCCATCACTTTCATCTCCAAAACATAAGAGGACATGACAAAGAAGGAAAACTAGAGACCAATATCTCTGATAAATACAGATACAAAAATTCCTTTTTTTTTTTTTTTGGAGAGGTTTTTGCCATAAGGGGTGTATGCTCATCAGAGAGACAGAGAGATAGAAAGTGAGAAATCACCCCCTAGGGGAGATGGCCACACCTCATCCCTTCTCTTCCATTCTCCTCTCGGGATCTAGGGCACACACACCCAGCATGAGTTTAAGCCACTGGGTCAGAAACTCATGGTCGACTACATGGGAGTTCAGCAACATAGCCATTACACCAACTGCTGGTCCCAAGATACAAAAATTCTTAACAAGATACTAGCAAATTGTATCCAACAACATATAAAAAAGATTACACATTATGACCAAGTAGGCTTTATTCCAGGGATACAAGAGTGATTCAACATACACAAAACCATATACATAATACACTATATTAACAGAAAGAAAGATAAAAACCATATGATCATATCAATCAATGCATAAAAAGCATTTGATAAAATACAACATCTCTTCATGATGAAGATGCTCAGGAAAATTAGCAAAAAAGAGTCATTTCTCAACACAATAAAAATCATCTATGAAAAATCTATAACTAACATTATGCTAAATGGGGAAGAGCTGAAAGCTTTTCCACTAAAAACTGGTACAAAACAGGCTGCCCACTTTCTCCATTCCTTTTCAATACAGTGCTGGAAGTCCTAGCCAATGCAATCAAAAAAGAGAATAAAATAAAAGGCATTCAAATAGGGAAGAAGAGGTGACATTATCTCTATTTGCAGATTACATGATTATATACATAGAAGACCCAATGGTATCCATGAAAAAACTCCTGGAATTAATAAATGAATATAGTAAAGTGGTAGGATACAAAATTTACATACAAAAATCTATAGCATTTTTAATGTGAACAAGGAGAGTGAGATAGAATGTAATCCTATTCACCATAGCCACAAAAAGTATAAGTTATCTAGGAATAAATCTAACCAAAGAAATCGAAGACCTCTATAAATAAAACTATGAAAATCTGAAAAAAGAAATGGAAAATTACACAAAGAGTGGAAGGGCATCCTATGTTCCTGGATTGGAAGAATTAATATAATCAAAATGGCAATTCTACCCAAAGTAACCTATATATTTAACACAATCCCAATCAAATTACTGGAGACCTTCTTCACAGAGATAGAAAAGATAATCATAGAATTTGTCTAGAATCATAAAAGACTCGATAATGCCAAAGCAGTCCTACACAAGAGCAGAATAGAAGGCATCTCATTCCCTGACCCCAAAATATATTACAAAGCTGTGATAAACAAAACAGCATGATATTGACACAAAAACAGATATGTGGACAATGGAACAGAATTGAGACCCCAGAAATAATCTCAAAACATACAACTAACTGATGTTTGACAATCCAAAGAAAATCTCTTTAGCAAATGGTTCTGGAAAAACTATATATTCACCTGTAGAAAGATGAATCTAGACCCCAATCTCTCAAATCTCTCACCATTAGCAAAATTTAACTCAAAGTGTATCAAATATCTCAACCTAAGACCTCTAACTATAAAACTACTGGTGGAAAACACTGGGGAAACTCTGGGAGGCCTTGGGGTAGATAAAGTCTTCTCAAGTACGACCCCTGAAAATAGACAATAATCCCTAAAATAGATAAGTGGGATTACATCACATTAAAAAGTTTGTGCACAGCAAAAGACACAGTATTTAGTGTGAATTGATGACCCTCAGAATGAGAGAACATTTTTGTAAACTATGCCTAAGAGACTGATAACCAAAATACACAGGGAATGCAAATGCCTTACCTCCCCCCTAAAAAAAAAAAAAAAGAAAGAAAGAAAGATTGACCCAATTAAAAGATGGGAAAATGAGCTGAGCAACTCTCTAAGGAAGGCATACGAACTGCCAAAAAGCATATGAAAAAATGTTCAACATCCATAACCATAAGGAAGATGTAGATCAAAACCGCAATGAGATACCACCTAACCCAAATCTGAATGGCAAAGATTAAAAAAACTGGTAAGTGCTGGCAAGGCTATAGTGAAAAGCAAACTCTCTCGTACACTGTTGGTGGGTATATAAATGGGTACAGACACTGTGGAGAATATAGACGTTCCTCAAATATCTACAAATAGAACTAATATTAAACCCTAATTGTCCAAGTCCTGAAACCACAAAAATAAGCACCTATCTTAATGAAGCTTGATCATAAAAACAAGTTACATGTCAAATGTTTATGTCAAATCTCCTATTCCCACTCCCACTCACTGACTACCAGCTGGGTTCCATCCCTGATTGCTCCTATTTCTTGGCTCTGTTTTTTCCATAGATGACCCCATTCCTCCTCCTCCATAATTAGTATTGAAATGTAGACTTCGGATTTTCACTTTGAATTTAAATTTGGTTCACTGCTGAGATTATGGAAGAAATTTCCACTTTTAATGGAAAATTTCTGTCTAATTTTAGTCCCCAGAGGCCATCTGTAGATGTATGTGAGAGCTATGGTTTTACTGTGTGCCTGAAAAGCTCATGTATTGGAAATGTAACTGCCATTATAACAGAATTAAGAGAGAGGAAATTTAATTTAACTATGGTGTTAAGATATGGGGCCTTTGGGAAATTAGGAAAAAGTTGGGGGCCCCACAAAAAGAAAGGAAGGAAGAAGGAAGGACGAGGAAGAAAAAACCAAAATCAAAAGTTTTGAGACTATCACAGAGATTAGGTGGTGCTTAGTCAAATCCTAAAATGTAGCATTTATCAATCACTTAATGTAGACAGACAAGGCAAAATGCTTTTAATCCTCTTCTTTTCTCTTTAAGTGAGCTGATGTCCATTTTACAGATAAGATTTGTGTTAGTCTCCTAAAGTTGCTTTAACAAAGTATAAAATTTAGGGGCTTAATAGTACATGAATTTGGGACCAGCAGTTAGCGTAATGGCTATGTCACTGGACTCCCATGTAGTCGACCACAGTTTGAGTCCCGGACCCAGTGGCTTAAACTCATGCCAGGCATGTGTGCGTGTGTGCCCAAGATCCCAAGAGGAGAATGGAGGAGAAGGGATTGCGGTGTGGCCATCCCCCCCTGGGGGGTGATTTCTCACTTTCTGTCTCTCTGTCTCTCTCTGTCTTTCTGGTGAGCGCA
>NW_006159559.1:3650111-3714091 GCF_000334495.1 Tupaia belangeri chinensis | reverse complement strand
CCGTTTGCCCATATAAAAAAAAACCCCCCAAAAAAATAAAAAAAAAAAAAAAAAAAAAAAAAATCACATGAATTTGCTTTTTCACAGTCCTGGAGGAAAGAAGTCTGAAAACAAAGTGTTAGCAAGGGCATATCTCTTTGAGTTTCTTGGCAAATACTATGGTGTAAATGTGTGCCTAAAAGGCTCACATATTGAAAACTTCAGTGCCAATGTAATAATAATAGGAGGTGAGGCCTTAAGAAATTTCAGGAATGGATTAAGGCCATTATCTCAAGCTAGGTTCTTTCACAAGTATTTGCCTCCCCTTCTTTTCTTTTCAGCCCTATTAGGATAACACAATATAATAGCCCCTGCCCACAGAAGCTGCCACCATGCCCTTGGATTCCAGAACTTCGATATGAATGAACTTCTATTTTTTATAAATCAAGCAGATTTGGTATTCTGTTAGAGCAACAGAAAACAGACTAAAACAGAAGGAGCTGCCCCATGTCCTTCACCTAGTTTTTGGTGTTTGCCAACAAACCTTGGCATTCCTTGGATTGTAGAGGCATTCAATCTCTGCTTTTATATAGCTTTCTTTGTATAGCATTCTCCTCATGTGTTTTCTTCACACCTTCTTCTGTGTGTGTGTTTGTGTCTGTGTCTTCTCTTCTTAAAAGGATATCAGCCATATGGTATTAATATTTAGGGTCTACCAACTGGACTGGACTGAGGTGTATATCATGCTGGGTAAAGTCTCTTTATAATCTAAATGATGTATAGCGATTAAATGTATAAATAATAATAATTTTTAAAAGAAATTTAAAAAGATTTAGGGCCCACCCTACTCCAGTATGATCTCATCTTAATTATATCTACAAAGATTCATAAATTTTGTGTGAGTGGAGTTGGGGAAGAGACCACAATACAACCCAACACAAAGTTATTAAGACTAATGAAGATCTTGGGTACAAGACTTATCAACTTTATGATGTAATGTAAATGCCGGTTTTGTAGTACGGTGGTTAAGTGCTGCACAGTAGAAGCCAGATTCCACAGAGCTGACCAGGATTCCAGTCCCTAATCAGGAAACTTAAAAACCACACCAGGCATGTACATCAGTGCCAGGATCCTGAAGGGTTGAGAATTGAAGGAAAAATTATTGCATCATGACTAGTTCCCACTGGGGGTTGTTTTCTTCACCTCTCCATTTCATACATGTGCAACCACCCTCTGGCATATATAAATGCATGTATGAATGCATATATACGATATGTTTAATATATCTAAAAAATAAAATGTATGATTTAATATGTTACTATAGGATAGGAAATTATTAAAAACTAAATAATCTCAAAAAATTAAAGCATAAAACTCCTTTAGATATAAAAATTACAATAACATAAAATAATCAATGTGTAATACACCCTATATAGCCAAAAATTAAATTAATTAGCTAGAATAATTGCCTTAAATTTTCTAGAATGTAGCATGTATAAATAAACAGGTAGTATTATAAAGTAGTATATAGCCATGGAGAACATAGTAGTCTATACTAGTATATCGAAGTAGTATAAAGCCATGGAGAACAAAGTAGAAAAATCTAATACTCATTTAAATATTTAAAAAGGGTCTTAGTCATTTTGTCTCTGTCAACTCAGGCCTGCTCCTACCTCTAAAGAGTGTACTTTCACTTTTACTTAATAAACTACCTTACCTTTTGCTATTGGAATGTTTCATTCATTTTTTTGTCTTAGACACCAAGAACCTGAATTTCATCACAGAAGCTATCCTGCAATATACATTGTGGTAAGCCAAGCCAGGAGTCTGCCTATTTAGGGTTACTCCAATCCCATAGTAAAGACTCACCTGCTCCTGTTAGGAAACCTGAAGAAACCATACAAGAGGGAAACCAACCCCTCAGTACCTTTGCTGAATCCTACTGTGAGTCATCCAGCACCAATCACGGCCCTCTCAATGACATACCTCAGGCCTTTCTCAATGACCTGCCTCTGGTCCCACTCTCTCACCTAGATGAGATAGGGCGAGAGTTCCATGATCCCTGATAGGTAGAATCAATGCCCCTTTCCAGCATTAAACAGTTACAGAAGATGAGCCATCCACTTTCAACTCCCCAAAAAGATTTGTGGGGACCATGCCTCTCAGAGGGAAGATAAGGCAATAGAAAGCTAGCAAATGGAAACAGGTAAGGGAGCTAGAGCATCTATGTCTGTGGCTAGACAGAAAAATAAGTCAGGTCAGAAAACTCCCTGCCCAAGGTAATAATGTAGGCAGGAGATTTCCACTGGGGGGTGTCTAGCTGACTAAGCCACATTGGACAGAATCAATGAGATAGATCAGTGGGCTCAGCCACATTTGATAGAGCCAATGAGACATATCAGTGGGTCCAAGCAATGATCAACCAACACCATCTAGATTAAAAAATAACAAACCTTGCAGAATGTAACTGCTGGAGACCTTTTTATTTTCTTTAGAGATTTTTGCTATAGGGCGCCTGCACTCGCCAGAAAGACAGAGAGAGACAGAGAGACAGAAAGCGAGAAATCACCCCCCCAGGGCGGATGGCCACACCGCAATCCCTTTTCCTCCATTCTCCTCTCCTGATCTCGGGCCTTGGGCATGCACTCTCATGCGTCCGGCGTGAGTTTAAGACACCGCAACAGGGTCGCGAACTGCGGTCGACTACATGGGAGTCCAGAGACATAGCCATTACACCAACTGCTGGTCCCACTGCTGGAGACTTTCGAGCCACTCTTTCTCTGTTTGCTTAGACCTGCTCCTAGCTATTGGGAGTGTTCTTTTACTTAATAAACTACTTTTCCATGACTATAAATAAATAAATATTCAAAAAAAGAGACAATAAAGAGTAGAAACTTTTAAAGGGATAGTGGATTTGAAATTTATAAAACAAATGATTAGTTATAAGAAGGCTACTGAGTGTCAAGTAACAGAAATAAAATGAGAGTCATAATTAGGCATACCATGACCAAAATAAATACTAAAAATGAAGTTTTACAAGCAATCAGAGAAGAAATACAGTTTATCTTCCAATGAATGGCAGCTACATTGACAGCTGATTCTCAACAGCAATATTGAAAGTTAGAAAAGAATAAAATAATAACTTCGCTATTCTGATAAGTAGACGTCCACCTAATATCTTGATGTTATCTATTTGTACCATTCTTTCACCTTCAACCTTTCTGTATTTTCATATTTAATGTGTATCTTTTTAAAGTAGCTAATAGCTGATACTTGTTTTTATCTCTAGTATGATTATCATAGCCTATTTTCTGTTGTTTTAACTGAACACCACAGATTAGGTAATTTTTTATTTTTTATTTAAAAAGAGATTTTTGTTATAGGGTGTGTCCATTCACGAGAGAGACAGAGAGACAGAAAGTGAGAAATTACCCCTCATTGGCCATGCTGCAATCCCTTCTCCTCCACTGGGACTCCACTGGGACTTTGGGCATGCACTCACACGTGCCCAGCATGAGTTTAAGCTACTGGGTCCAGGACTCGTACTAAAGTCCAGAGATGTAATCATTACACCATCTTCTGGTCCCCAGATTGGTTAATTTCTAAAGAAAATATTTTTTTCTCCCACAGTTATGGAAGTTGAGAAGTTCAAGAGATGGTGCTGGCATCTGGCAAGAGTTATCCCATGACAGAAGGACAAAAAGTAGAAGCATGTAAGGAAATAGAGCTAAACTCATCCTTTTTAAAATATGAGATACTCACTGCTTAGATAAATAACTTACTCTATTGATAATAGCGTTAAGCCATCCGTAGGGGTAGAGCCCTCATGATCAGTTACTTAACTGTCCTACCTCTCAATACAATTATATCAGCAATGATATTTTGTATTGATTTTTGGTGGTGGTATTTAAGTTATCACAATGATATTATTCATCTGTTAATTGGAATATTTATTTCATTATATTTAATTGAAACATTGACATTTTATTTTAAATCTATCATATTACTATTTATTTTCGTTTGTTCTACTTGTTTTGTACTTTTATTTCTTTCTTGCCTCTGCAAATTAACAAAATATTTTCCACTTTCATGAGTCTATTTATTAGCTTGTTGGTAATACGGTCATTTACCATGGTCATTTACATGGTCATTCACTATGCTTTTAGTGCATACACTGAAGTATACAATTTTTATATCCCCACATTGTGAGACTGACAAAAACTTTGTTCAACTTCTTTTTTGCTACACTAAGATTCAGCAAATGCTTTCTAGAAAAGCACTGAGAAATGTTTAGTTTGCCTCAATTCAATTCCTTTCTCTTCAGGATCTCTTAACCACTCACTTTTGGCCTACTTCGGTATCTCATCAATGCCTTCAAACAGATGTTTCAAATTTTACCCAACCTTTTTAGTTGGAGGAGATTGGTTTTATATAATGTAATTCATAATTCCTAGAAACTAAACCTTCAATCTAGAATAAATAATGATAAGGTTAAAAGTCATAAACTCATAAGCAAAACCTGAACCTCTGTAAGATAGAGGTTCCTCAACCTTGTCATTACCAGGGACCAGGAAGACAATCCCTCCAAGGACACTGGGCAAAATGGGGTGGGGAGGAGCTTGGCCATAGGATTACCCAGTCACACCACCTCCACCATGTACCCTGTTTCCACCACAATCACATTCTAATAGACAATGAAGCAATCACACAACAGTAAGGTTCATGCTCCCATGAGAATCGAATACCACCACTGATCTGACAGGAGGGAGAGCCCAGGCAGCAATAAAAGGCATGGAGAGTGGCTGCAAACACAAAGTCTCAGTCACTAGCCCACTCCCAACCCCCACTGTGTGGCTAGGGAGCCCTCAACAGACCACGAACCAGCAGCACTCCATGACCCTGGAGGTAGGGAACCCTGCTATAAGATGACTTCATTAGAGAGAATTTTAAAGGATGTATTATTGGCAGAAGAAAAATGATATTCCTTCTAAACTCAGAGAAATTGAAGAGAAGAAAGTTTAAATCTATGTATTTTTTTGTTTGTTTTGTTTTTCTGCCATAGGGCACACACACTTGCCAGAGAAAGAATGAGAGAGGGAAAGTGAGAAACCATCCCCCAGGAAGGATAGCCACACCTGAGCCTTCTTTCCTCTAGTCTCCTCTTAGGATACGGGGCATCCATAAACACACGCCCTGTGTGATTTTCAACCCACCGAGTCAGGACCTAAACCACGAGTTGACCATGTGGGATCTAGCCACCTCAACCACCATAATACTGGTATTTTTTTAAAGGCAGGAAAAGATCTCAGGGGGAATAAAAGAATAAAAGAAGAAATCTAAGATGTCATAACAAATCCAAATTTATCTAAAACCACAGTAAACATAAATACATCAACTGAATTATTTAGACAAAAAGAGTTGACTAGAAGAGATACACCTAAAGGATGAAGATACAGAGGCAATGAAAGTTAAAGCATAGAAAAAGATACATCCAATATTAACCAAAGTAAAGTAGAAATAATTACATTCGTAAAAAAAAAAAAAAAGATGCTGAAGCAAAGGCATTAGCAAAGATATAAAGTTATGATATAATGATAGACACTACATTTTCCAGGAAATTACAGACTGATAAACACCTAACAATATTAAAATAAAATGTGTACATTTTCTTCAGTTTATGATGAGGTTATGTCCATCCTTTAAATATTGAAAATATTGTAAGTCAAAAGTTCATTTAATATACCCAGCATACCAAATATAGTTTAACCTACCCTACCCTAAATGTTGTTCAGAGCATTCATATGAATCTACCATTGGGGGAAAAATATCATCTAATATACAGCCTATTTCATAATGAAGTGTCGGCTACCCCATGTAGCATGTATCATTAGACCAGGGAAATATCAAAATTCAAATATCCTACTTAAAATGGTTTCACATCATTGTTAAGTTGGAAAATAGTAAGTCAAACCATCATAAGTTGGAGACCATCTGCAGAAGTATAAAAATAAAAAAATTTAAAACAACAGAAAATCAAGAAAAAATAGTAAAATCCAATATCTGAGTGGAATATTTTAGCATATTTCTTTAATAATTTCTATATCAAACAGATAAAATGTCACAAGGATATAAACATTTCAATGACAATGTATAGTCAGACTGTGGTAGGCCAGAACGCTAAAAAGGATAAGCCTTGAAACATCAATTACAAAACAAAACAGAAGTTGGTTTCTCTTCGTATGTGTCACCAAGGATTCAGGGATTGTGAGTTGATCTGTTTCATGGTACTGTTACCTTCTAGGGCCCATTGGAATCCCCTTGGGCCTGCTAGGTCATCTATATTAAACTAGCCAAAAAACAGGCTGGCATTCTAGCCTGAGCCATGGGGAAACATTTACTTTCTGAACCTGCTCTTCGAAATGTGAACTTAGACAAAGCACTTCAGATCTCCACTACCTTTAATTATCAGCCAACATTAGTGCTTCCCCTACCTACACAGGACTATATGGTTCTACCACAAAAAATAAAAATGAAAAAAGTAAATAAAATAACATAACACTGTACTGACCTCAAGGAAGTGAAGGTCTAGTTGGAAGGTAGTGTAGCTGCAAGTTTAATACTGTACAAGGAAATACCTTTAAACTAGGACAATTGCAGGTCATTCTGAAACCCAGTTGTTTAAGTTACCTAAATAATAAATTAAGGCCGTTCAAATAAACAGAATTAAAGGCAAATTGAATATGTAAGCAAAAATACCCTTGTCAGTTGCTGGGCAAGGTGTCACATTTCAGATTCTTTTTCAGAACTTTCTGAATTTACCAGGAGAATAACTTGTTTCCTAAACAATATTTAGGAATTTACTGTACTCCATTCTCTGCCAAAGGCTTGCAGTTTTTTTCTCAATCCTCTGAACCAAGAATATAAATCCTTAAATATTCAGCTAATGAGTCTGTGGAAATTTTGTTGAGAAACATCACCTAATGAGACATACTCACACTAGGACCTCACACTCCCCTGGGGTGTTGATCTACTTCAGGTTCCTTTGAACTATACTACTGGATTTAATTTGCCCAATTCTGAGGAAACCTTTTTGCTTACCTGAACTTAGAATTTTTTTTAATTAATTATTTTATTTAACTTTCTTTCTTTCTCTTTCTCTCTCTCTTCCTTTTTTTCATTTTTTCCTTCCTTCCCTCCTTTCTCCCTTTCTCTCTTTTTCTCTCTTTCCTATTTCTTTCTTTTATTTAACCAGAGAGAAACAGAGAAAGAAGGGGTTGGGGTGGGGCAGTGAGAAAACAAACCACTAGGTCCAGGACTCAAACCGTGGTTGGCCATGGGGAAGTCCAGCACCCTTAATCACCACACCGCCTGCTGGCCCGAACTTAGAAACTTATAATCAGAGAACATTGGGTTTTGAAGAGTCGTCATCATGTTTCCTCTCTTGAGGACCATCTTCCTTAATGCCCCTCCATTTCCTGCCTATCTTTCAAATCCATTAGCCCTTTCTAATTGCCCTACATGCAGCTACTACATCCTGTGGAAACTCACTATACATTATCCACTCCTCATTCACAGCCTATTATCTAATATCCGGCCTGGCCTCAACACTTGCAAACATGTGTGCCATATGCCATTTTATCTCCAGACAGATACAATGAGTTAATACTTACCTCAGTAGAAAAAAAATTTCAGAGAATGTTTGTTAAATGAGTAGCTAAACCATATACAAGTCATATCAACCTCAAGAAGAAAAATCCATGACACAGTTATCTTTGTAGAGTTCATGGACTTGACCCAAATGTTCAATAAGTGAATTGTTGGATTACTACAGTAAGTTCAATTACTTTCATTTTTATTCTGAAGAGACTACTTCGCTTATCCTGAAATGTCAGCATCAGATACTGCAGTAAAGATTGTACTTGGTTCTCATAGTCATAATTGCCATACATTTTTTATTCTCCTTATTCCCCTTAATTTCTCTCACAATGCCAGCAAAAGTAACCAGTTAGGCATCTTGCTACAAAAGGAAAAAATTAAGACATCAATTCCACTTGATGACAGGTTCACTGGGAACATACATTTGGATGAGGTAATGCTCATGCATAGTACAATTTCCATGAGGGATCAGCAGCCTAACACCTTATTGGGAGAGAAAATTAGATTTTAATGGGAAGTGAGTATCTTACATAGAAAAATTATGGAATAAACTTGACCCGAAAATGCCCCAATCTTTAAAATATGAGCAAAAGACTTTTAAACATAGCCAAAAAAAAAAAAAATCATTTCTTGGTTCATTAGTTGATAAGGCAATTGGAAGCACATACACACATTGCTGAAGCTAATCCAAGATAGAAAATTAGAATTTCCATAGCTACATTGAGTTCATCAGAGAGACAGAAAGGCCATTAGAGATGGAGCTGGCAATAACTTCTAGAGTCTAATTTCTTTTTTACCATAGGCATTTTTTCCTATTGAAGGAAGATTCAGTAACAATATGAAGGAATGGTGACTCCCTTGGACCAGAACTCCCATAAGTAGATTTTGACATTTGGAATGGAGAATCTTTGTTTTCCAGATTTATTGACTGACAGGTACAAAATGTATATACTGAAGGTATACAGTGTGGTGCTTTGATATGCATGTATATTGTGAGTTGATAAGGCAATTGGAAGCACATACACACATTGCTGAAGCTAATCCAAGATAGAAAATTAGAATTTCCATAGCTACATTGAGTTCATCAGAGAGACAGAAAGGCCATTAGAGATGGAGCTGGCAATAACTTCTAGAGTCTAATTTCTTTTTTACCATAGGCATTTTTTCCTATTGAAGGAAGATTCAGTAACAATATGAAGGAATGGTGACTCCCTTGGACCAGAACTCCCATAAGTAGATTTTGACATTTGGAATGGAGAATCTTTGTTTTCCAGATTTATTGACTGACAGGTACAAAATGTATATACTGAAGGTATACAGTGTGGTGCTTTGATATGCATGTATATTGTGAAATGGTTAGCACGATCAATCTACTAACATGTACATCACCTCTCAAAGTCACCTTTTGTGTATATACACATGATGTAAACACTTGGAATCTACTCTCGGCAAATTTCTAGTATACAATACAGTGTTATTAACCATAGTTAAAGTGATAGTTTTCACTCACCTTTTGTGGCAATGTATAAAATTTCCAAACTCCCAACCCTGACATGCCCTTTCTGATTCTTAGTGCCTACATCCCTTATCCATATAATATTCCAAAAATTCCCCAGCTAGTGATATATGGAAAGAGGAGAAAAAGGGTGTGGTATAAATATATATGTACATATAAAAACATAGAGTAAAACATGGTATATATAAATATGACTAAGAGGACATCCTCCTGGAACTTGTCTCCTGCAGACATGACAACAATGCCTCGTAAGACTGGAGAAATTTCATAAAATAGCAGCACTGGAATGAAAGGGCAAAGTTATCAACTTAAGTATCTATGCAACTCTTCTGCCCAAAGCAGAAAATTATGACAAATTAATACATCAAGTATCTTTTCAAGATCTTCCTTTGACATCTTCCTGCTTCGTTTCCATTATGCCTGCAGTTCCCACCACAGGCTCTGATGATGGGGGGATGGTAGTAGGAAGCAATGGACACACAAAGTCACATAATTTCCCAATCCGCCAGCAAAAGCTTCTGTGTCCTACATGGTTAACTTGCTGCAAAACTGTACCTGATTTGGGTTTGGTGGAGGAGGAAAATGGAATCAGAGATAACTCTGAAGTTCTGAATTTTCAGCTAGAATGACTGTCAGTGTATGTCCATGAAGACAAATGCTGAAAACCAGGAACAAAAAAGGTTTGACGAGACCAGTGTTACATAGATTTGTTTGTAGACATGTTATGTTGTGCTTGAGTTGCCAGCATATTGTCCAGGGAGAAGACATTTGGACCAGTTGCAGCATAGTTTGAAAGGCTAAGTGATTCATTACGGCACACAGTACAAAGAGACAAATTAATAATTGTATGTACAGAGTGATAATGTGTCTGTATGAGTCTCCGGTGCCTCTTCTGAGTCTCCACGCTTTACCTATCCTGATTTTCAGATGGTTTGTGGCCTTCCACCACCAATGCAGCAGAAGTATTTACACAGAGCAATGCTGTCAGTCTTTTAACACCAACTGTTTCATGGCCCAGTCTCTGGTTCCTCCTATCGCTTCTACATTTGTGAGATGCCACCACTAGAATGCAAACTGGAATGCAAGGTAATTAACTCCCATGGTGCTATCTTGGCAAAAGGGAGGCAGGAGAAAAGTAGACCAGTTTTCTCTCTCTTAGTCTCTTCCCAGTCAGCTTGCCTAAAGCAAATTATATGGGCTAATTGATGATGTAGTGATAAAAGTGCTAGATCCTATAGGGGATCTAGCAGTTTGAGTCCTGGACCCTGCAGTTTCCATTATGCCTACAGTTTAAAAAACACACGAGGTGCACGTGTATGCAGCATGGTCTCTTCCCCTGAGAAGTGATTTCTCACTTTCTCTCTCTCTCCCTCTCCCTCTCTGTATCTCTCCAGTGAGTGCAGTTGCTCTATGGCAAAAACAAAAAGCCAAGCTGCTCTGTAGGATCAAGCATAGATTCCCGTCAAACAATCTGAAGTATTTCTTTGCAGCTCTTTGTGAAGAAGTAATTGAATTAGGAATGCAGTAACTAGATTAGGCTGCCTTCCCTGCCCTGCTTCCTTTTTCTCTCACTTCACTGTCCTGGGATTTTACTCTCAAATAAAGAATTAGCATTTAATCCTCTGAGGCTCTGTCTTCTCTGCCCTGGAATATAGAACTGATAAATAATATAGAATATTCTGACAACTAATGTGGCCTTTATTTTGAAGAAGAATTAAGTGATTATGTTGGAAGAACAATATAAAAATAGAATAGGGAATAAGGAGCAAGCAGTCTCCTCTCACTTGTTCAATGAATGGCCTCATTGGGCAGGGCTGGGGAAAGAAAATGGTGTTGGATATAAAGGTTTTCTTTTTTTTCTAATTTATGCTAAGATGCTTGTATGTGTATGTGACCATGAGTGGGTCAGAGATGAGCACCCTCCATAGGTTCGGGCATAGAATGATTCTCTTCCATCAGTCCTCTGAGCCATGAGACCCTGAGTATTTGCATATGTGCCTGGCATGTTCCATGATGACTGGGCTGGGAATCCAAACTATGGTAACCATATGGGATCTGGCATCTCTTGAGCAGCGCATTACCACCATGCCGTGAAGCAGACCAACCCAAGGATTTCTTTTGAGATAAGTCAAAGAAGTATTTATAGAAATGGTAAGGGAGTTGTTACTTGACTGATTTATTGATTCAACAAATATTCATTGTTTAATAGGGCTAGATGAATCACTGAGGATATAAAGATGACAAAGTTCCAGCCGTGAAGAGAAGATGGTGTTCCAAATGAAGAGATTGAAGAGACATTCTACAACTGCATTAGATACCTGATGGAGGTAGGTTCACAGTCCATTAAGGCACCTAACAGAGGTTGGGGTGGTGGGTAGAAAACCAGAAAAGGCTTCTGGAAAGAGCTTTGAAGGACGTAGGAATTATCCAGATAAAGTAAAAAAGGGGGACCAGCAGTTAGCGTAATGGCTATGTCACTGGACTCCCACGTAGTTGACTGCGGTTCGAGGCCTGGACCCAGTGGCTTAAATCCATGCTGGGCACGTGTGCGTGTGTGCCCAAGATCCCGAGAAGAGAATGGAGGAGAAGGGATTGTGGCGTGGCCATCCCCCAGGGGGGGTGATTTCTATCTTTCTATCTTTCTGTCTTTCTCTGTCTGTCTGGCGAGCGCACGTGCCCTATAGCAAAAACCTCTCCAAAAACAAACAAACAAAAAAAGGTAAAAAAGGTAGGACATTTCTATGAGGAATGAGGTCAAGGGAGTCTTGGACAGAATAATCCAGGGAGAGTTCATAGCAATTGGACAGAGCCTGAAGCTTACTATGTGACTGTGCATAATGTCTTACCTAATTTTCATTGTTCTTATCTGAAAAATGAGAAAAATAATACTGTTGTGTAGAGAAGTTTTCAAATTTAAGTTTTGAAAATCAATGATGTGTTCGATGTTATAGCATATATTCACTTACTCATAGTTGTTGTTTTCTTGAAGCCTGGAAAATAGCTAGATCACTTTCTTTCCACTGTTAGTGGATAGGAAGATCAAACAAAGAGCAAAGGCCGGAAAATCCTCAAAACTTCAGAATTTGAAAAATAGCAAATTACAAACAAAATAGAAGAAACCCCAAATCTTAAAACTTGATTTAAATAGTTTCCTCTCTATATTTTAAACTCCTCATTTGTTTGCTTTATTTTGAGGTAAATTTTGCTGTCATCTCTTGGTTTCCTCCACATTTACATCATAAAGACTACGGTTTGTGTGTGAGCCTGCTGAGGTCTACCAAGTCATAAGAATCAAACATCCTTTTCATTGCCAAAGAAAAATATATTGCCAAACCCAAACACAGCTTGAACTCAGATGGAGTGTCCTTTAAATCCTGAGCAATTTTTCAATTTGGCCAGAAAAACCGGTATCCCCTCAAAATTCAATACTTACCAAAGAGAAAAATCCGGCAAAGCAAGCCTCTTTTTTACTTCACACATAAGGACAGAACAAAATGGCTGTTTAATAACAAAACCATAATTCATACCAGATCATTCAAAATATGTTTGCACATATTTAAAGCTTACAGATAAATCTAATTTAGAAAAATATGTGATTTTCAGCCCCTCACTTACTCATCCTTCTTTTTTTGTTTTAATTGTGGGTACATGTCATTCCAAGCCCTCTGAACAGGCCTCTAGAATTCACAGAGTTCAACCCGGCTGTGTTTGACGAGTTCCATTTCTCATGCAATGGCAGCAGGATGGAGACCTGAGAGCATGTTCATGGTGGCTTGCTCCCAACACATCACAATCCGGAGAGCCCCTGGCAGAACTATAGACAAATAATCCCAAGGTTCATTTGGAAGAAGAAAATTTATGGAAATATCAAGCCCTCTTGGCAGCCTGTAGCCACTGACAACCTTGATTTGATTCCCACAAATTCATGGAGTCTCAGGTCCAACATTCTGGATTCCACATGAGTTCCCAAAAGCCATGAATGTGGAGTTAGTATTTCTCTGGCTTCAGAGACCACAGGGCACATAATGCCTTCAAGAGCAACAACAGCTCCCTTATGCCCTTAGAAGGGCATAGAGAACATGCCTGGAGCACTGGTTATCAGTGTTCAGTGCCCAGTTTGTGGCTACTTTAGTGTCAGATTGATTGTCTACTATCTCTCTATTACTCTCACATCTGAGATGTGAGCTAAGGGTACACTCATTGCAGAAAGTTGCCCAGAGAGTCTCATTTGATGCTTAGTGACTCTGAAATAAGGCAAGATCTTTTAATCACCTTCTTCTTCTTGAGTTATAATTCAGCAATTGAGAACTTAATTCAAAAACATATCTATTGAGTGTCTATTATGTACCAATTACTGAAGAAGATATTAGATATATGATTATGAAAAGATACAGCTCCTGCTCCCTTGAGGGAGGAAACAGGTAAGTAGATAGTCTTTGAAAGTGATTTTCATTTTTCATTCTTTGTTTTTATTGTCAGAAGGCACATGTGCTCGCCAGAGAGAAAGAAAGCATCCTACAATGGGTACTTTCCTCTATTCTAATGTCCTTTTCTCTGTTTTTCCTTACCATCAGGATTCTGGGCACACATGGCTCAACGTGTTTTTCAGGCCACCAGGGCCAGTATTCACATGGCAGTTGATCAGGTGGGATCTAGCCCCCAATGTGTAGCAATTGACCTCTGCACTGTGAGACAGACCTGGAAATATTTTTTAAGTGCCAGGAAATAATACATCAGGTATTATAATAGTAACAAGGAGGAACATCTAATTCAAATCAAGAATTAAAAGGAGGGTCAAAACAATTTCCAAATGAAATGCCTCCTCACCCGAAAAGAAGAGTGAGAGTAAGCCAGACAAACAGGGGGATAGTTCCATACAGAGGAAAGAACATATGCAAAGACCCAGAGGAAAGACAGAAAATGGCTCTTTTAGCAACTTCAAGTATTTCAATATGGTATAGGGTAGAAGAGGAGAGAAAGGTAAATAAAAAAGAATAAGATCATCCAGGATAATTTATGCTAATGCTTACAAGTTTGAACTTTATCACCAGATGATGAAAACAAAATTTTTGAAGGATTTTAATCAGATAAGAGAAACAATAGATGTCTACTTTATAACACACTGCAAAACACTGGAGTGCAGAAGGAGTCAAAGAAAACCAATCAGGAGACTGAAGCAGGAATAAAGAGACAGGTGATAGGGCCCTGAGCTGAGACACTGGCAATCAATATAGACAGACATGGGACAAGCAAGAGAGATGATTAGAATGTTAATACAGTGAGTTTGGGAGATCTGTTATTTGTGGGGAATAATGGAAGCAGAAGGATCAAGAATGGCACCCGGGCTTTTGAATTAGGCAGCTAGGTGACAGAATTAATTGAAATAGGGAGGATAGGAGAAGCAGAATTTAAATAATTTGTAACCAGCAGTTGGAGTAATGGCTATGTCACTGGACTCCCATGCAGTTGACCGCAGTTCAAGTCTCAGACCCAGTGGCTTAAACTCATGCCGAGCACATGTGAGTGTGTGCCCAGGATCCAGAGAGGAGAATGGAGGAGAAGGGATTGAGGTATGGCCATCCCCCGTGGGGTGATTTCTGGCTTTCTGTCTCTCTGTCTTTATGGCGAGTGTACATGCCCTATAGCAAAAACCTCTTCAAAAAGAAAAAAGAAAGAAAGAAAGAAAGAAAGAAAGAAAGAAAGAAAGAAAGAAAGAAAGAAAGAAAGAAAGAAAGAAAGAAAATAATTAGTTCAATATGGGCACATTAAATTTAGGGTACCAGAATAATATTTGAGTAAAAAAAATTCTAGTGAGGGGTTAGAAATAGGGATTTGGATCTCAGAAGATATATTTTTGATTCTTCAACTTATGCGTAATGGTCAATATCAAAAATTGATGACATCACCAAGATACTGTGGGTGTAGTGTTTAGTGTAGCAAGATCATCATAAAATCACAGGAAGATCAACTATTGAGGGATAGGTCAAGAAAGAGGAGCCATGACAAGGCAGAGTGGAGAATCACAGAAGCTAAAGAGTGTTTCACAGGGGAGAGGTCAGTTAACAGTGTCAGTATTGCACAGAGGTCATGCAAGATAAGGTCTGAAAAGTGTCCATTTAACTCGGTTATAACTTCAAGCCAGGAGACAAGTCTTGTTCCAAAAGTATGACATCAACAGAGTTTTGATTCCCTTTAGAATAGAGCTCACCAGCTCTACAATAGCAACTAGTGCTTCATAGTATTTCATATTCACAACTAAAATATACTGCTAAGTCACAGAGCTCCAAGATTCCTTGACTTTGATGTTTTGATTGTAAACCTGAAAACTGAACTTTTCCTGAACAAAAGGGCTTGGGGTGTTTTTGTTTTCTTCCCCTATCAAGTAGGGAGCCAATGCTTGGTCATTCTTCATTCGGGGATGTAATAAATTAATCCACTGTTTAGGGTGGTGTATGCCAGACAGTTTTCCTGCTGTGTGTCCTTAAAATGAAGGTCAAATAGAGTTCATGGGGAAATATAAATTAAGCAAGTGCTTTTTGCATTAGTATTTACAATGGAAGAAAACTTCTCTAGGTTTGCTTTTCAATAATATTATGGGATGTTTTATTATTAGTTAAAATATGTGATCTTTAATTTAGAGTTATATAAAACACACTCAGTTTTTTTTGTGATACTTGGATTCAAAAAATAAAACATGATTTTCCTAGAAAGTTCAGTTTCTTGATACAGTTATATTTTGTAGACTTAAAGTGTACAAATAATAAGCATATTTTTCATATCTTTTCTAATATGGAAGCCACTAAGGGTAAAATTAATACTGTCTCAAAGTTCAGTTTGAAATGGCCTTCAAAAATTACGAAGGCACATAAAAAGCATACCTTCTGCCAATTTTATTTTTTATTTAAATCCCATTTCTGTTGACAGTGGATGATTTTTTATCTACTTAGGATGGCTTGGGAAATGGCTTATGGGTCCAAGTTGTCACAATGAATTGAAATCACTCACATCATCGAATAATTCCATGCAGTTACAAAGGCTTAAATTTCAACCTTTGAAAGAATCAGTAATAACGCTAGTTACATATCTGAGAATAAAAAGTGATGGAACAATTTTGTCTTCACAAAACCCTCATGCTTCCAACTTTTTGCAAGGTGAACATTAACAATAAATTAGCAAGAGTGTACCAAGCACTCATTTGGTTTAATTTCTTTAGTTGATTTATTTATTTATTAGTTTTGCTATAGGGCACATGCACTCACCAGAGACAGTCAGAGAGAGAAAAAGAAAGTGAGATAATGGCCATGGTCCCATCTCTTCTCCTCCATTTTCCTCTTGGGATTTTGAGCACACATGTATGTACATCTGACATGATTTTAAGCTACCAAGTCTAGGACTCAAACTGCACTGTCAGCCATGTGGGATCCAGCCACCTTAACCTCCATGTCACCTGCTGGCCCTACTTTAGATTTTTTTAAAAGTGTAATTGTGGTAAGAACACTTAATATAAACTCGGCCCTTTTAACAAATTTCTAAGCATAGTACATTATCACTGGAGATAGGTGCAACACTATAAAGCAGATCTCTGGATTTCTCTTATGTGACTGAAGCTTTATTCTTGTTGATAAGTAACCCTTCATTTTCACTTCCTTCTAGTCCCTAGGAACCATCATTTCACTCCGATTCTGTGAATTGGACCAATTTAAATTTTTTTTTTAAGAGAGATTTTTGCCATTGGGTATGTGCACCCACTGTAGAGACAGAGGGAGACAGAGAGAAAGTGAGAACTCACTCTCCAGGGGGATGGCCATGCTACAATCCCTTCTTCTCTTGGAATTTTGGGCATGCATATGTACATGCCTGGAGTGAGTTCCAGGTCTTTGGGTTCGGGACCCAAACCACAGTCGGCCACATGGGAGTCAAGTGCCATAACTACCCTAACTACTGGCTCCTTAGATTTTTTTTTACATGAGTGTAAACATGAAGTATATGTCTTTTGGTGACTGGCTTATTTTGTTTTGTACAATATTCTCAAGTTTCAACCAGGTTATTGCATACCGAAGAATATTTTTTAATTTTTTGCCATAGGGAGTGTGTTTTTGCCAGAGATGGAGACAGAAAAAGTGACAAAGCATCCCCAGAGGGAATGCCCACTCAGAAATCTCTTTTCCTTCATTCTTTCCTGGGACTCAGAGCAGTACATGTTCACCTGGTGTATCCCCCAGGCCGATAGGTCCAGGACAGATCCAGCAGTTCTAACCTCCATGCCATCTGCTGGTCAAATTTTCTCATTTGTTTTAAGGCTGAATATCATTCCATCATTCATACATATACATATATATGAATCACACACACATATATACATACCACATTTTCTTTATCCATTTATCTGTCGATGAATTGTTGGATTGTCCCACAACTTAGTTGTTAAGAATAGGGCCACAATTGAACAAGAGAGTGTTAATACATTTTTTTTTTGGAGAGGTTTTTCGCTATAGAGCATGTGTGCTCGCCAGACAGACAGAGAGAGACATAGAGACAGAAAGCGAGAAATCACCCCCCCAGGGGGGATGGTCATACCGCAATCCCTTCTCCTCCATTCTCCTCTTGGGATCTTGGGCACACACGCACACGCGCCCGGTGTGAGTTTTAAGCCACCGGGTCCAGGACGCGAACCCTGGGAGTCTAGCGACATAGCCATTATTCTAACTGCTGGTTCCTAGAGAGTGTTAATATTTTTAGAGGTCCTGATTTAAATTAGTTTTCGATAAGTACTCAGATATGAGATTGTTGAATCGCATGATAGTTTCATTTTTAATTTTTGAAGATTCTCTATACTATTTTCTAGTAGCAACTATGCTATTTTTCATTGTGTGCAAAAGTTATAGTCATCACATCCTCAACAACATTTGTCTTTTGTTTTTGTTTTTTTCTTTAATATTATCATCCTGATAGGTATGACATTTCATCATTGTTTTCATTTGCATTTCCCTGGCGACTAGTGCTGTAGATATTTAGCTTGGCTTTGTTTTTCATGATATCTTAGTGACTTTCCCCTTTTCTTTCACAATGAACTTCCTAGGAATTTAGGTCAACATTAGGAACAACAGTATAAGCCTTAATTGATTTAGCCTTCAAAACTCACATTTAATCAAACACCATTAAATATAACTATTATTTATGGATTATTCTAGTTTAATTACTTACCCAAGCACTTCACATCAATGATCTCATTTAATTCTAATGACACTCTGTGACGGATTTCTATTACATACATTGACACATGGGAGCACCTGAGACTTAGAGTTTCTGTGCTGTCACACGTGACCACTCAGCTAGTCTGTGGCCTAGACAGAATTCCATTTTTGACTCCAGAGCCCAAAGTCTTAACCACTATTTGTACTGCCTGTCTTCATAGAACTCTTACTGCCTCTTTCATCCACTGACCAATAACTGGAAAAATTTAGACATTCATACACATGTACAAATTCACATAAAATACACAGCCTCTGCCGTGTTCCTAAATATCCATAAATACTTTTTCTTCAAAACTTCATCTTGGGGACCAGCAGATGATAAAATGGTTACATCACTGGACTCTCACATAGTCCCAAACGAGGTGGCTTACAACTCACGTGGGGTATGTGTGTGTGAGTGCCCAAGATTCCAAGAGGAGAATAGAGAAGGGATTGCAGTGTGACCATCTCTCCAGGGGGTGTGATTTGTCACTTTCTGTCTCTCTGTCTCTCTCTGGCAAGGACAGGTGCCCTATAACAAAAATCTCTCTAAGTAAAGCAAAACAAAACAAAACTTCATTCTGGCTATTTGTTTGGTCCGTGAGGTGAAATTAGGTTACTGCACACTGATTTATTATGCATTTATTCCTATCCAAGAATAAGCAAAACCTTCCTTTGATGGTGTAGAAAATGTGTGGAAAAAATTAATGTGACTGGTAAAACAGCCCTTCCTTCAACACACTTGGCTTTTCCATGGGAGTCTGCCCCATTCATTCCTTCAGCTTGACTTTCTAAGGCTGCATTGAACTCAGGCTATACAAGTCTCTGAGGCAAACCCAAAGCAGTTAGAGTCAATCCCCAGTCTTATTAAAAACAGTAGCTTATTTGGAAAAACAGTTAATTTAAGTGACATCTATGTCCATCTACAAGCTCAACAATGCACTCCAAGCTACACAGAAGTACTGAGGATAGCAGAGAAGGGAAGAAAATTTCTCAAGTGTTCAGATAAACAAGCCCTTCATTTCTCATCTTACACTCCAGATGAAAAGGGAAACATTTGCCTTTGATTGCCCGACCATGGACATCATGATGTCTTTGCCGTTTGTGAGGTTTCTTTTCAGTGGGAAGCAGTAAGAAGGCCACACGGAAGATGAGTAGGGAGCAACAGAGAAAAAAGGTAAAGATCATTGCCTGATGCCCTGGTAGATATGACAGGTTCCAGCCTTCAGCTCTGTGGTGACTACAGTTTTCAGCTCTTCTGCAGGACCCGACACAATTGCACATCAGTTCAAGCAACCGCATTAGCACAGGACTGCAGAGTAGTTCCAAACAGAGAACAAGTGAGCCAATAGCTACGGCTGGCAGCCAGTGAAGGGAAAATGTGCTATGAACACTCAGTGAGTCACCCAAACAGACAGGAGGGAGTGTGTGCCAACGGAGGCTGGATGCTGAGCCAGAGCTCACACACTCAGCGGGGTCGGGATTTGCATAAGAGGTGAGCTCTGTTGCAGTTTGAGAGACAGGCAGTAGCTGTAGGTGACTGGGGAGGTGGGAATTTTTCCTATTGGTACCAGCACTAAAATGGCCTAGGTTCTAAGGATCCACAGGCTTAATTCCTGGGAAGCTAAAAGGCTGAAATCCATCAGAGGTAGCTGATCACCGCAAGTGCCACTTGCACGTCCCGAGCTCACGCCAGGTGTGCCACATTCAACACTTCTGGTGCAAGCCACGTTCCAGCTGAGGTTACTTTGTCCTGGCTCATTTCCTCCTGTGGTTTAAAATGCTACCAGATTCATCCATATACTTTGTGTTTACTCTCAAGCTACTTATGTGAAAGAGGAGTACATTGGCTAAGTTTAAAATGCAAATGGTTGTGTCCAATAATCTGTTTATGATGAATAAATCTAATTGAATTATCCTCAATGAAAAATGAAATAGTTTATTGTGGTCAACATGGAACAAAATAAGAACATGTACAGATGTCCACATTACATAATGTTTCTTTTTTTCCTTTTTGAGAGATTTCACTATAGGGTATGTGCACTCACCAGAGAGACAGAGAAAGAAAGAGAGATAGAAAGCAAGCAATTGCCTCCTGGAGGTTGGCCATGCTGCAATCCTTTCTCCTCCATTCTACTGTAGGGATTTTGGGCCTGCACATACACATGCCCAGCATAAGTATCAAGCCACTGGGTATGGATGGGACTCAAACCATGGCCAGTTACATGGGAGTCCAGCTCCTTAGCCACTATGCCACCTGCTAGACCCCATACAGCACAATGAATCCATGCTTTCTTTCATGGGAAGGCAGGTAGATCTTGATGGAAGATATACATGTCCTCAGAAGGGAAGGATTCTCTCCAAAATACAGATGAGCAAAGAATGCATTTACACTACAGATTTTACACTTTTAAGATGTCTGGTGAGTGACAGAGAAGTGGAAAGGAATGCTAGACATGCCTTAAGCCATTATAAAATGGATTTCTCCTGTGGATTAAATGACCATCAGTTAACAACAGACAGCAGACTAGCAAACTGGAATCTGGAGGCTAAGAAAGGATGTGGGGGTGATGAGGAAGGTGAGAGATCCAGAGCTTTGTCAGAGCCAGGGCTTCTTATCTGAGCAGGAAAGTACCTTGGGTTTTGATGTACCAGCTGTTCTTTTGTTCAACTTGTAGATATTGGTTATCTACTTTGTGAGAAACTCTATGTATAGTGCTCCAAAAGGATATCAAATAAAAAATAAATTTAAAAAATTTAAAAACACGGATATAACTATATCAGGAAAAATAGAAGATTTGCTATTTAATAGAACAAGGAACAAATTGCTCCTGTGAGGAAGTGACAGGCTTGTTCTCCAACATGGACAGTCTCTTTAGCTCACCAGTACTTCACTGAGATGTGAAAGGTGAGATACCTAACATATGGTAAGAAAGAGCTATCTTGGGGGGTGGGTGGGACCAGTAGCATTTAAGACACTGAACTCCCACAAGGCTGACCACAAGTTGAGTTCGGACCCAAAGGCTTTAGACACCTGGCACATATGTGTGTGCACCCAAAATCCCAAGAGGAGAATGGAGGACAGGACTGTGGTATGACCATCCTCCCAGGAGGGTAATTTCTCTCTTTATCTCTCTCTGTCTCTGTCTCTTCAGCAAGTACATTGATGCTATAGAAAAAAAAAAAAAAAGAACTAGCTTGGGCTGGCTCTGTAGTATAGTGGTGAAAAACATGCCAAACTTATGTGTGTGCCTGCCCCCAATCTTGACAGGATGAAGAAATGGAAGAAAAAGGATTGTGATGTGACCATTCCTCATTAGGGACTCTCTCTCTCTCTCTCTCTCTCACACACACACACACACACACACACACACACACACACACACAATCACATGAGTCCTCTGGCAATTTTTTAAAATTCTCCGATCATACTTTAAAAAAAAAAAAAAGAAATAGCTAAATGTTTCTAGATGAATTAAGGAGAATTTGAAGGGAAATGGGATTGTGCAATCGGAGGCATGGAGAAAGGGAAAGGACTAGATGTGTAGGGTGCATCCACTGCAAAGGTGCAGGTCTAGTGGAGAAATATTAGCTAGTGAAAAATTCCTCCATGGAAAGGTGCTTACACAACACTGCAGAAAGCAACATCAAATATCCTTTTATTGTGGCACAACAATGAGTCTAAGCGCTACTCGGACTTCAGTTTAGCCGATCCCACAAATGCCTTACATGAGTGTTATGAGAGAAACAGAAGAAAAGGAATACTTTCCAAGTCAGTTTGGTGCAGAGCTGAGATCAATTAAAATATTTAGGAGATCAGACATGTGCGTGAGATTCAGAAAAAAATAGAAAATAGCAATGAGGGTACCTAATTGTGGGAATGAGATAATAAACCTCCCAGAATTTGTAGAAATCTTGGAGGATACCCTAAATTTCCAGAGGATGTGAGATAGTTTTATTTATGTTTCAATAAGTGCAGTAACCTCAGCTGACAGCCAACTACATAAGAGAATGTAAAACGTCTTCACATCTTGACACTTCCCCTCCTACCTCCCACACAAACAATCCTTGTTTTTAAGAAATTTACTCATGGGAGTGTGAGATACATTCACAATGTTAAATATAATAAGGTTTTTATGTGTATAAAATAAATGGGGGTGGGAGGTGGATGGTCTATGTGTAAAATAGAAAACATGAGACAAGACTCCTTCCGGCAAGAGTGTTTGGAGAGGATTCATGGACCGAGTGAGGTCTGAGCTCAATCCTAAAGAACAGTTAGACTCAGAAGGGTCTGTTGAAATTGGTGGGATAATGTGTGAGCAAGCCAGGAATGTGCAAACGAGAAAAGAGAGTCAAGGTCAAAAAGGACAGGTTGTATACAAATGAGGAAGGATAAGCCAGGGCCCCACTGCAGAAGGGACTACAAAAGCCTCTGAAAACAGAAATGGTCTGAGTTAACTTTGGACCTGGCCTTACAATGCAGGGTGGGGTTGCTGATTCTGTGTGGTCTTGCAGACAAATACATGCACTTACTGTTAGGGTCTGTGGGCCTGCATCTCCTGAGGACCCATCTGGAAAGATGGTTATAACATCCAGTGCCTCACAAACAATACTGAGCTCCATCCATGTCTCTATGGAAGATCAGAGGCCATGAGGTCTACTATCCTGACTTTTATTATGTAAGAAACCTACCAAAACTCAGCCTATTAATCCAAAAGTGTTTCATGCCTGAGATTCCCACATCTTCACTAAATAGAAAGTATAGGTCCTGAAGAGTAGAGTGGGCTGGGTGGATGAGCATCAGTGCCTCTCAGCTCAGAGAGTTCACATACCTCAGTAGTGTGTGGCCAGTACTTCTGTTAGGCCACCAAGGAGAAAACAAGTGTGACTAATTGCAGTTGGAAAGAACAATGACCCAGAAACACCCTTTGTAGGAAGACAAGAGCTGATTGTGAGGTTTCACTTGCAACAAACGGAGTGTATTTGCAGTCTGTTCATCTTGCCTGGGCTTCCTGGGAGCTGTGGGTTTATTACTGGTGGCTCAGCATCTTGAGTTCTTATCTGTACTTTCAGAACTTCTCTCCTTCCTATGTTCACAGTATTGACCTTTAGGGACACCTGCTGCACCCAGTTCTGATTTCACAGCCACCACTCACAGAGCCGAAGTAAAATTGGATCAGGTAGATTGTATAAAGCAGTTTCTTTAGTAGACCATGCCGTGTGAATTCATGTTCATGAATAGGAGCCCAAAACCTCTTATCACAGGACTCAATATAAAGAAGAAATGCCAAGAACTTTCTCAGGTTTCTACTCGTGGGAAAACAAAGCAGCGGTGTGGAGCAGAGAGTGAAAAATCAGTTGATTAGATAGAATTGAAACGGGAGAATGGAAATGGAGGGGGGAGGGCAATACAGAAGCTTGCAAAGTACCTAACTCTGAGTAAAGCAGGATTCAGAAGATGTTATAATACACCAACACTTTTGACACTTTGGGTACTTGCTCCCTCCCCAAAGCTGATGACCACCTCTGACTTTGCATGGCATACCCCAAGCAGGCTATCCAACCAAGTTGCTCTATATTTCCAGGAAGCCCACACAATAACCCAGTAAGACTGCATTTATAGTGGTCATTAATGACATTTACTAAATAACTCTGATTTTTCCACTTGGACATATGGTAGAATGTATTTCTCTGTTCTTAAATAGCCTTGTGATTTCCTCTTGCGGTTCCCCTACTTCTTGAAATGGCCCTGTGATTTGCCTTGGCCGTGAAATGCAAGAAGTGACAAATAGCACTTCCAGGCAAAAACTGTAAAAGCCTCTGCATGATTCACCATCTGCCCTTTGCAGCTTCAGTCACAGTCAAGCATGCATTCACATGGAGACCTCATCAGCCAGAGGTCCTGGGTAACTGTGATGAGCAGGGCCCCCTAACTCCACCCTATTTAACCACATTGAAAATGAAACATGAAAAAGAGATAGACCTTTGTTATTTTCTTCCATCAAAATTTTGGAAGTTACTTGTAACGTAACTTAGTTTTTGCAAACTGATTTTATACACACACACACACACACACGCACACACATATATGTGTCTGTGTGTGTGTGTGTGTGTGTATATATATATATATATATATACACACCCACACACACACACACACACACGCACACACATATATGTGTCTGTGTGTGTGTGTGTGTGTGTATATATATATATATATATATACACACCCACACACACACACACACACACGCACACACATATATGTGTCTGTGTGTGTGTGTGTGTGTGTATATATATATATATATATATACACACCCACACACACACACACACACACGCACACACATATATGTGTCTGTGTGTGTGTGTGTGTGTGTATATATATATATATATATATACACACCCACACACACACACACACACACGCACACACATATATGTGTCTGTGTGTGTGTGTGTGTGTGTATATATATATATATATATATACACACCCACACACACACACACACACACGCACACACATATATGTGTCTGTGTGTGTGTGTGTGTGTGTATATATATATATATATATATACACACCCACACACACACACACACACACGCACACACATATATGTGTCTGTGTGTGTGTGTGTGTGTGTATATATATATATATATATATACACACCCACACACACACACACACACACGCACACACATATATGTGTCTGTGTGTGTGTGTGTGTGTGTATATATATATATATATATATACACACCCACACACACACACACACACACGCACACACATATATGTGTCTGTGTGTGTGTGTGTGTGTGTATATATATATATATATATATAGTGATTGTCTGACAATCAGGACAAAGTATATGTGATTTTTCATCCATCAGGGACTGTAAGATGTATGTCTATGTAAGTTTGGGTATCATTGGACTAAACTTTGAAGCAGATAATGGCAGTAGAAGAGCATTTGTTGTATGCTAGGGGTATTAGACTATACAAAATTACTGGTCTCTAAGTCCTCTCAGATAGCTCTCATTTCTGATTTTATTTATACTTGATTTCTTTATTCTTATTACTTCCTTTACTGTCAACTTTTCCTTCTTTTGGCATTGTTTGCTTACAGAGGGCTCTATGCCCACCATAAACTACAACTTTCTGTTTGTAATAGAATTATAAGTACATTAAAGCAATTAGGTTTTGAATAAGGGATTAACAGATTTCCTCTATGAGAGAAGAAGCTAAACTATCACACACAGACTCTTTAAAATAGGAAGAATAATATTTCATAATTCTTCATGGTATCTTAAGAACTTTTAGATTAGTGGTCACTTTCAATTCTCATATTCTCTGCATCTATTTTGACTGTTTAAAAATTATATTTACATAATACCATACACATGTCTCTATTCCTATTATGAAGGTTACTAGATAACAGCAATCAGTGACAGATTGCATTATTTTTTTCAGGTATTTTCTTTCCCCTTTGCTGTAAGAAAATGTTCATTATCTGCCTTGTGATTATCTTGCCATGTGATTTACAATGCCTCTTATATACATCCCTACCTTACTGAAATTGGTTAAATGCTTTAATCAATGAATGTGAACAGGTATGACACAAACCATCTGGAAGATTTGAGAGATATCATCTGGCCCTCCCATGGTGGTGCAGCAGTAGCACAGTCTCTGCAGTGTTGGAAGCCATATGGAAGATTGGGGTTTGGCTCCCAGGTCAACCTGTGCACACTGTGTACATGTGCTATGCCCTTGATCCTGTCAGGCTGGGAAGAGGACTGTACTGTGAGATCCTGTTGAGGGTTCTTGTCTTTCTCCTTCTCTCTCTGCCCTCATGAAAGAAACAAAATAAATTAAAAGAGTGAGAGAGAGCAATACATCATCATTTTCTTATAGGTCTCTTTCTAGTTTTCTTCCAGCGGCCTGGGTTTCAGAAGCTACATGGAGAGGAGCTAAGCAGGGATTCAGAAACCATAGCCAAAGACTGTATTGTAAGTAAGGAGTAATGTTTGATGTTTCAATCCACTGTCATTTAGGAATTATTTGTTATCCCAACAAAGCTGATTAATATACATTCTAAGCAGGATGTTACTAAAGAGCAATATGATTATTTTAAAAAGTCTTTTTACATTTCATTTTAGAAAAAGCTCAGGGTAATGGACATCAAGCAGACCGGCATCAAGCAGACCGGCCCCTTTCTGACCTACCGTCCCTTGGCAAATATAACACCGTCCCAATAGCACATTTCCCTTCGGGGCGCTTCCTTACAGCAGGTTTTCTTTCATACTCCTCAGAAACCTGTTAACCAATTTGGGCTTAAAAAGACTGTTGACTATTATAGTTTGAAGTACATTAATATATAAAAGTTCATGAGTTCATAATAAAATTCAAAAAACAAGAAAATCCAAAAACAAATTCATTAATCACCACTGAGATTGCTCTGGCACCAGCTCATTATGGGACACTAAGGGAGAAAAATAGAAGCTTAAATATTTCAAATGACTTCTATGAATGATTTTTCAGCTAACAAAAAAAAAAAACCAGTACTTCTTGATTATGCAAGGTTTTTGCAGAGGAATTCTAGATAACAGATCTAGAATAAATGATGATAGCACTATTTATACAACCAGACTTTTACAACCCCTAATAAAATAATCATTTCAAGAAATGATTATCAACAGATTCTAAAACCATTTGGTGAAAGATTAATGAGGAGCTGCATATTTGCAGCTCTTACCATATGTCCAGCTCTTACTGTATGGCTGGTGGCTGGTTATAAAGGGGTAAATGCAACTTTACCTTGGAAGATCAGGCATCCATATCACCACCTTCTGAAAGCGATGGACAACCAGAATGATGATCACAGATATGTAAAATGAGGTTCACACAACGCCCATGAGAAAATTTTGTCAGAAGTGAGTAACTGAGTCTTTAGATAGAACTTCAAGTTTATAAAAAATATGGAGAATGGAGAACACGTAAATTCTATTTGACATAGCCTTGTTATTTTTGTGTTAATTTCTATTTTTTATACATTTTACATTTTTTTTTTACTACCCATCTGCCCCTGTGGTTTGCAAACTCCTATCACACAGAGAACTTATATAGGTCATTTAATCCTCTATTTCCAGGGTCTCTATATATACCATATATGATACTAATATGTACCATATTCAGTACACATTAGTGTTCAGTATAAACACATGAACAAATGAATGAACCGAGTTATTTAAACCTCACGTACTTGTTTCTACATTTGTAAAATAGAGATGACGATCCCTGCCTCAGAGTGTTCTTGTAAGTTTAACTAAGGGAATAAACAGCGCTTGCTCTAGCTCCTAGTGACATGGTATTTCTTTATTTTTGAAAATTTTCTATGTTTTATTATAGAAATGACATAGTTCCAGCTTTCACATATATATAAAGGACCAATCCAAGCCATTTTTGCTCTTTAAATAAAGTGCTTTTCTCCCTCCAGATTTATTATTTTTTTTCTTTATCAATGCTTTTCAGCAATTTGGTTTTGATGTGCCTTGTGTGACTGCCTCTGTGTTTAGTCTTTTGGAAGACTCCAAAGACTTTGAACTTTTTAACCTGTGAATTTATAATATTCGTTCAGGTTTTTAAAAAATATGTCCATTATTTCTGCAAATATTTTCTGCACCCTCTCTTGAGTCCTCAGTGACAATTATGTTTACCTGTTTGATATTGGCCCTTAGATCACAAAGACTGTTTATTATTTCCAGGGTTTTCTTTTTTTCTTTATGTGTCTTTCATCACTATTTTCAAGTGGACTGATCTTTTCTTCTGTAATCTCTATCTGGCTCCTACCCAGAGAAATACTTATATCAGGTATAATACTTTTCTGCATCTCAGTGTTCCATTTAGCTCTTTTATTATCTCTAAGTTCTTTATTCCCTTTTTGATTTAGCTATAAACATAAGTGTAAAAGCTGCTTTAATGTCACACTCTGCTAGTTGCATCGTGGTTGTTTCTGTGGAGGAATTTTTCTGCTCACTAGAGGTCACATTTTCTTGCCTCTTGCTTTCTAATGATCTATTATTTTTTAATTGACACAATTATTGCAGATATCTATGGGATACAGCGTGATGTTTTGATATCTGTGTAGAATGTATAATACTTAAATTATAGTAATTGACATATTTACCTCAGACATTAATCATGTCTTCATGGTTAGAATTTTGAAGAATCCTCTCCTCCAGCTATTCTGAAATACACCATATATGATTGTTAACTGTAGTCACCCTACTGTGCAATGGAATACTAGAACAATTCTTCCTAACTCACTGTGGCATCTATTTCTTTCACATGCATTGTGTGTTTGGTCTTCACAATAATAGAATGTAATAGGGTAGGAATTATTACCCCCATTTGGCAGATGAACAAACTGAGGTAAAACAAGACAGGTCAGGAAGATGACTCTCTACTAGACTTTTCACTGGACTATACAGCCAACTGCATCTGGAAAAACCTGGCTTTTATTCTTTAGTTCCTGCAATGATGTTCACTCAAGGTCCTAAGCCTCTTTATCTCTTCCTCTCCTTCCCACTCTGTACCTGCTCACGTCTGAGTGGGAGGTGCTGGGCCTACTGACTCACACAGACTGCCTCTCAGTTCAGAGTTGATATTCCAAGGCTCCAGTCCTGCCTATCAGATCTCTCAACTCCCCTAACTGGAGCAGGCTTATCGTCCATGGGCCAATATGCTGCCTTACAAACACAGGAAGCCAAAATGTGTTCCATGTCAGGAAGGAATGTGCTAGAGCAGCCCAGTTATCCACCACATCAGATAATGCCCCAGTGACCGGCTGTAAACTGAACACTCTCATGCACACTCTGCTTCAAAGTTGAACAGTTAAGTCACCTTCTCATAAAGTTGTGCAGTGCATGACCCATCTAAATTGTTGTAATCTGTATAACCAGTAGTCCTATAACTTACATAAGATTTCAAAGGAATGAGTCTGTATTTACTTTCTTTAACAGAGTCATTTTTCATGTCACTAATTCCAGAGGTTATTTTCCCTCTAGAGCAGCTTGGACTTTGGTGCAACCATAGCCAATAAGGCCTGCAGCCCATGAAACACTACATAATCCATCTTTCCAAATAAACCTTGATCTGCTCTCTGTGCACCTTATATTTTGGCCATGCTGTACCACTTACTGTTTCCTGAACATTCTCCTGAGCATTCACTTTTCCAAACCTTTGTTCCCTTGAATAATCTAATGTAGAGTTGGCCCGTAGTATGTATTTATTCATTTATATACCCCCTACTAGATCTTAAAGGTTGGACCATAGCTGCTTTACAAAAGTATCAATAAAATAAATGTTTATATTGGACTGTTGGAAAAGTCATGACATATTTTTTCTATGCAAAAATGCCTTATAACTTTTCCAACAACCCAATAGAATCTTAAGGAACATATTTTGTCAAAGGAAACCAAAATGTTGGAATAGTTGATTTTGTGGGACTCATCTCCAAGAAAATGTTTCAAAGAGTTGAGGGGCGGGAAGCTCATTTTATGGTCTTCGTTATCAACTTGTGCCTCTTATATAATACTTTAGTATGGTCTCCTAAAATCATCCACACCAGGTTATGCATTGTATGTAATATTAAAATATCCTTGAAATAACTATAGATGCAGATATATTTATAGTTGTGTTTGCACCTTCCATTCCCTGCATCAAAAGCCACTCTCTTTGCTTCTTTTGAATGAGTCCCAAGCTACAGGAACCAACATTTATACCACAGCTTCATAAATACATCCTCATGGGTCTTTTCCTTCAGAAAATTAAAAAAAAAAACAGCAATGACAACTGTACACATCTATTTTAAGTAATGGCTTGATACCGTTTTTAAGGTGTGGTACAGGTACAGGTTATTAAAAGTTAATCAAGAGTATAAAAATTATTCTACCTTTGGAACAGCAGATGGCATAGTGGTTATGTCATTAGAATCCCATGTAGGTGACCACGGTTCGAATCCTGGACCTAGAGGCTTAAACCTCACATTGGGCACATATGTGTGTGTGTGCCCAAAACCCCTGGTGCATGTGTGTGTATTCAAAAAGAAGAATAAACGAGAAGGGGTCGCGGCATGGCCACCCTCCCTAGGGGATGATTTCTCACTTTTTAATCTCTCTGTCTCTCTCGGTCTCTCCAGTGAGCGCACACCCCTGTAGCAAAAATCTCTCTCTCCTAAAAAACAAAATGCTTTTGCTCTGACTCGTGAAAGCACAAAAGTTCATCTTATTAACTATAAAGTCAACAAGATGAGTTCCAGGGATAAAGGAGAAATATTTCAGGCATATGTTCACATTCAGAGAAAGAGAGTCAGCCATATCCCTGCCTTACCAAGACTCAAAAATCATAACACAAGTCCCACAGCCAATTCCACATATGTCTCATTAACTAATACTTGGCCAAATATCCACCCCAGTCTATAAAGAAGATGCAGAAAAAGTATAACCAACCTTCTCAGCCTACCTAAGGTAAGGACGAAGGAAGTTAGCAATGAATGCTGGTGTCCTCATCATTCTTTAGGGGTCGGAAAATGAACCCTTACTTTGGCTAGTCTCTGCTGATTGCATGACCCTTTCCAAATGCCTTACACCCCTTTTGGCCCTGAAAAGTCTTCAGACCCCAACCATGTACTGAGAGCTGATCAAGTTATCCACTTACTCAGATGGCACAGCCCAATGCCTCTGCTGTGGAGTTCCTCATTCCCACTACAACAGCTGCCCTTACTCACGTTACACAGAGATCCAAAATGCTCTGGAAGGTGAACATCAGGGCCTATTGACTAGTCACACTCAGCTATCACGTTGATTTGTAACGTTAGAAACGCCCCCTCAATTGATTTGGAGGCAGCCTGCAAGTCTCTCTAAAATAGGACAAAATATCCTTAGTTCATGGCATTCCTTCCCTTCTCTCTGTATCAGCTCCATCTTAAGTGTGAATGTTGGGGAGTGCTATAGGGGGACTCTGGTATTTTGTTTCCTCAATGTTTTATCTTCTCTATCCTCTCACTCTCACAGGGCCCCCTAGAGTCAAGGAAACTGACATATTCTCTTCTTTCTTCCAGGTCATATCCTTCATTTTCCACACTCAATTCTTACCACAAAGCTTAAATACTGGTCAGAGTTAACTCTTCTACACAGCGAGAGAAAAAGTTGCTATATATACAAGGCCCAGCCTTTGATGTTAAATGAAAATCAGAAGAAAAGAATCCTCATTCTCTCAAGCCTATTGACTGTGTCAGAATTCTAATTTGAATGTCCAAAGCTAAATATTAACTTTATTTCCATTTTTCCTGTAAAAATATCATTTTCCAGACTACGGACCTATTATAATTCCATGTTCTTACTCACGGTCGTGTATTTAAGACATGTTATATGCATATACTACGGCTTTTCCTTCATTTGTCCCTTTTCTTATTTGGAGATACTCCTAGGCATCCTTAAAGACTGTTTAAATCCCATCTCTTCCATGAAATCATTGCCAACTGAGAGAATTTTTTTTCCTGCCCATTTTTTATAATCCCAAAGCATTTTGTTAGCATGATTGATAGTGCTTTTCATATTATAAGCATTTGATTAATACACTTGCTCTTTGAGGGAAATCTACAGCTTATTTCACTTCCTTTCTCTAAATCCATGGAGGGATGCATGAATATATGTCAAATATATGTCTGATAAAATGGTTACTTTCTCTAAGAACATGTTTTTTTTTTAAGTCCTGGGCAGTCTAAACTGCAGGTTAACTGTCATACTCCTGTGCACACTTTGGCAAAACAGCCCAAAATTCCTCGTACCGAGCACTGGCGTTTTCCAAAGAAGCTTTTGGAGAAACCTTTGGGTATAAGCTTCATTTTAGTTATTTAAATTGTTTTAACATGCTGACCTAAAATATTATTAGATGGGAAACGGAAGATTTGAGTATTACTTTATTTAATCTAGTGTCTAAGAGCATTTAATGAACCTTTGATTGAACTAATTTTGAATTTCTAAACTTTCAAATCCTACAGTCTCAAAAAGGTGCACATGATAGTCCGCCCTGAATACTATCTTTAAAATCACTAAAAACTGCGATTTAAATATATTTACATGATCAAAACAATCAATCACTTAAGGTTTTATACCATTTATAATTTTGTTTCCAGAAATTAAACTTCAAAGCATTATCATTTTTCTAAAAGAATACCCATTTATCTATTCTTTGAAAACCTAACCGTTGAACACATAATTGCCTTCTGTTTTGCACAGAGCCTTATTTTCCAAAAGCCACATTACAGAGCTAGCCTGCTTATTCCCCTGGTGTTGTCTTTAACTCACTTTGGAACAACAGTCTCCAAGCCACAGTTACCACATTTAGCCTAGAAGTTCACAGCCCAGAGGCTTTGTCTATTATTGCCAAATTTACCAATAGAGAAACTGCAGTGTTCTCACAAAAAAGTCCAAAAATTGCTCAAAGAGTTCCAATATAAGTCATATTTTCCATTTTTATTTGAATTTCTTCCTGACCCTAAGCCTTCCTTTTAGATCAAGACTAATTTCTTTGAAGCCCATGGCTTAGAGATGATGGATCCCACAGCAACATTAGCATCTGACGCTCTTAAAAAGCTCCTATGGAGCATAAATTTTCACTAAACACTTTAAATAGTTTATGGCTCTTGCTATTATGCTATATTTGAGTCAAGGATTCATGAGACATATTTAAAAAGTCAAAGAATAGAGAAGTGTATAGAACTGAAAAGTGATAGTCCCACTTCACATTCCAGTCTCTGCTGCAAATCCTCTCTGCCTTGCCAGAAGTCAGCTCAGTGCACTGTCCTCCTATGCTTGTCTATACCTCACAAATGTATTTATTCACATGGATGCAGCTTATTACGCTCTGGATGATGGAAAGGATGAAGCTCGTTACATCTGGGTCACCATCTGGCTTCTATTATGTGCTGAAGACTGCACAAAACGAAGGAGTACAAAGGCAAACTGGCTCTTATCTCGGTCTCAACGTCTTCCTCTGATCCCATACACACTTAGAAATATGCACGTATACGCAGCAGGCATGTTACTTAAGTGGTGTCATCATATGCACTCTGTTCTGCAACATATTTCCTTCTTGCTGTATCCTAGCCATCTTTCCATGTCAAAGCAGTCCTCGTTCTTAATGTGCATCTCATACATGGGTTTTTCCATAATTTAGGTAGCCATTCCTATATTGAAAAATGTTTAAATTGTTTACTGCTTTTCCTATTACAGGAATAAAATATTTGGGTCAAGCCATGATGGCACGGACAGGAGGGCACTGCTGAGCAATGGCTGAGGCTGGCTGCAGGAGGGGCCTTGAGGACCCTGGGTTCAGTTCCTGGCCCTTCCTACACAGGCATGGTGCAATTGTACACATGTGGTCCTAGCAAATTGGGAGACTATGGAAAAATGCTATCAAAAATACTTTTCTCTCTCTCTCTCTCCCCCTCCTCCCCGCCCCCATTCATGCTTTCATTAAAAACAACTTTGAAATGTGTGTCTTTTTACATGTACTTTTGTCCACGTGTGCAAATATTTCCATAAAACAGAATTCAAGAAGTAGAACCCTAGTGGGATACATATTTTTGTTTTCAATGGACACCACCAAAAGACCATAGCAATTACATTCCACACAGTATATTATCCAAGATTTCTCACAGCCTAATTAACACTGGGTAATAAGCATACACACAGACACACACACACACATTGGTGTTTCTGTCTCCAATTATAGCATGAAGATTGTCTTTACTTTCTTTGGTTACTAGAGGACATATGTACTCATCACAGAGAAATAGACAGAGGGAGAAGAAGAAAGTTCCCCTCTCCCATGCAATGTGGTCATGCCACAATCCCTTCTCCTCTATTTCTCCATCCTGTCAGGATTTGAGGCATATTTGCACACATATACAGCATGTTTTTCAAGCCACCAGGGCTGAGATTCAAACCACAATAAGCCATGTGGGATCTGGACCCCTTAACACTAAGCTCTGGGGCAGCTTAAGGACTAACATTTTCAAAATCTATTTGTAACTAAAATGATAAAACCACACATAAACTTTAACATAGCCAGTACACATTATTTCCTTATTTAAAGGAGTTAATGCTCATTATTTCTTAGAGCTTATTTCTTTCTTTCTTCACTGAGAGAGACAGAACAAGAGAGAAAAAAAAATGTGTTCATTAGAATGAACTTCTTCCATCCAGAGAGCAGTTCAAGCCAGTGGCTCTGCCAGACACCAGGCTGCCTGTGGCTGCAGGCCCTAATGGCTGGGAACCATAGTTCATCCCCATGCCTACTTGTCTCTGGACTTCAGATTTGTTACTTGGGACTTTAAGACGAACTTGCGCCCCTCCCTACCCCATCTGGAGACTGGTTCAAGCCAGCAGTACTGCCAGACACCAGGCTGCCTGTGTTGAAGGCCCTAGCAGCCAGGACATGTTGCTCACCCTCTGCCCCTTCCCCACTTGTCTTTAGACTCTCAGAACTTCAGTGTTTTGAAGCACGCAGAGCGATTTTTTCTTTGCTCCTGAGGTGAAGCTTATTAGTTCAGATGAGGTTCACCACTCCTAAGAAACAGGGAGGACTTTGGGTCACCCAGGATCAGTGACAACAGTGTATGGTACTGGTAAGCAACAGGTAGGCAGACCAGAAGAGAGATCACCAATTTTCTAATCCTGTACACCTTTTAAAACTCGGAGATATTTTGAATAAGTTAGGAAGGAATATATAGATCCCCAAATGACTAGGAACAATCACAGAGGCTCACAAAAAATGAACAACCAGCAAAATGCCTCTCCCCCAAGGGAAATCGTCAAATCAACATCATCCTCAGTCAATACAGAGGACATCGTGGACATGTCAGATAAGCAATTCAGAATATTTGTAGAGACCAAACTAACTGAGATGGGAAAAAAAAAAAAAGACAGAGAATGAGCTTCAGGAGATGAGGAAGTCCTTTCATGATTTGAAAGAAGAAATAGACACCTTAAAATAGAACCAGATGGAATGTCTAGGGTTGAAGAATGTGATACAGGAAATCAAAACCTCCCTTGAGGGTATTAAAAGTAGATTAAATAAGGCAGAAGATCGAATCTCGAATGTAGAAGATAAAATATCTGACCTAGAAAAAAGTATCAAGAAGATTGAGAAAACAACCCCAAAAAATGAGGGAAAATATATGAAGAATATTGAATACCATCAAATACCTCAACATCCAGATAACTGGTATCTCAGAAGAGGAAGAAAATAATAAGAGTATTGATATTTTATTCCATGAAATCCTGGAAAAAAGCTTTACATACCTAGAAAAGCATTCAAATATCCAGACCCAAGAAGTACATAGGACCCCGAGTAGAAGCAACCCGAGAAGAACCTCTCCAAGGCACATAATGGCCAGACTGGCAAAAACAACAGACAAAGACAAGATACTGAAGTTGGCAAGAGGGAAAGGTCACTTACAAAGGTCATCCTATCAGGCTAACATCAGACCTCTCAGGAGAAACAATGCAGGCAAGGAAAGAATGGGGAAATATAGTTAAAGTGTTGAATGAAAAACAATTTCAACCAAGAATACCATACCCAGCAAGATTATCTTTCATCTGGGAAAGAAAGATAAAAACATTCTTGGATAAACAAAATCTGAAGGAATTTACCAACTCCAGACCAGCTCTTCAAGAGGGGCTGAAGGGAGTGCTATACCAGAAAAACTAAAAAGTTAGACAGTCAGAACAAAAATCGACCAAGAAAATGGCTCACTTAATGATAGGAACAGGTTCAGAAGTATCGATAATAACATTGAATGTCAATGGATTAAATACTCCAATTAAAAACCCTCTGTCTGTTGCCTACAAGAAATGCATCTTATGGATAAAGACATATATAGACTAAAAGTGAAGTGTTGGAAAAAGATATTCCACGCAAATGAAAATCATAAAAGGGCTGGAGTTGTGATATTGATTTCAGACAAAATATGCATCAAGACAAAGAATGTAAGAAGAGACAAAGAAGGGCATTATATAATAGTAAATGGGGTAATCCAGTAAGAAGACATAAAGCTTATAAATACCTATGCACCCAACTCAGGATTACCTAAATATGTGAAGGAGAGACTGATGGAAAGGAGAGATAGGGAGCAACACTATAATTGTTGGGGATCTCAACACCCCATTATCACCTGTATCTTCTAAACAAAAAGTAAATAGAGGGATACGGGACGTAAATGCTACTATAAACTGAATGGGCTTGATAGATATCTATAGAACTTTCCACCCTAAGACCACAAAAAATACATTTTTCTCACCCCAGCATGGAACCTTTTTAAAAATTGACCATATGACAGGACACAAATCAAGCCTTTTCAGATTCAAAGGCAGAGAAACTATATCCACCATCTTCTCTGACCATGATGGAATTACACTCAAAATTAATTTTAAAAAACACCCTCAAAAATACACAAACACATGGAAACTGAACAACTTACTTCTGAATGACTTCTTAACTACTGAAGAAATTAAGTTTGAAATCAAAAAATGGAAACAAATGATAATAAGTACACAAGTTTTCATTATCTATGGGACATAGCAAAAGCAGTCATAAGAGGGAAATTCATAGCAATTAGTGGGCATAAGAAAAAGATGGAGGTAAATAGATAACCTAACATCATGCTTCAGGGAATTGGAAAAACAACAACAAAAAAAATGCCAGGTGAAAAGAAATAATAAAAGTTCAAGTAGAAATAAATGAAATAGAAAATAATCGAACCATACAGAATATAAATGAAAGCAAAAGCTGGTTCTTTGAAAAGATTAACAATATAAACACATCATTTGATAGACTGATAAACAAGAAGAAAGAAAGAAACAAGGTAAATCAAATATGAGATGAAACAGGAAATATCACAGCAGACATAATAGAAATACACAATATCATTAGAGGATACTATGAGCAACTATACACCAACAAACAAGAGAACTTGGAGGAGATAGACAAATTCCTGAATGCATATTATCTACCAAGATTAAATACTATTCAGTCATAAAAAAACCCTGATTTTTGACAGAAAATGGGAGCATATGGAATATTTACTGCTGAGTGAAGCAAGTCAGGCTATAAAGGAAAGACATTGTATGTCCCAACTTAATATATTCAGAGTGTCCACACTGTATGACTGAAACTGTCTGACTGAAGGATATAGAAACACAGTAAATGGGCGTAAATACCAGATATAGCATGTGTGTGGAAGAGTAGGGTTGGAGGTAGAAAAATAAGGAGAAAAGCATTAATGGGCAAAGAAATGTGGTTTTATCTGTTGAAGATATTTTATAGTTTTATCAACTGGACTAGGAAGAAATGTTCACATGTTGAAATATTCACTTTGTAAGCTAAATCATGTGATTGAATATATAAAAGAAAATTAAATTTAAAAGTAAATTTTAAAAAAGAAGTTAAAAAAAAAGATTGAATCAGGAGGACATAGAAAACCTGAGTAGACCCATAACAAGCCAGGAGATTGAATCAGTAATAAATAACCTCCCAACAAAGAAAAGCCCAGGTCTAGATGGCTTCACTTTTAAATTCTACAAAACTTTTAAGAAAGAGTTAACCCCCTATCCTATTCAAATTATTTTTAAAGATTAAAAATGAAGGAAACCTTCCAAATTCACCTGTGTAGCCTCCATCATCCTCATTCCCAAAACAGATAAGGACGTGACGAAAACGGAAAACTACAGACCAATATCGTTGATGAATATAGATGCAAAAATTCTCAACAAGATACTCGCTAATTGTATCCAACAACATATAACAACAATTGTTCATCACGATTAGGTAGGCTTTATTCCAGAGATAAAAGGGTGAGACCATAAATATAATACACCATATTAACAGAAAGATTAAAATCATATGATCATTTCAATTAATGCAGAGAAAGCATTTGATAAAATACATCCTTCCATGATTAAGACCTTCAGTAAGATTGGTATAGAAGGGTCATTTCTCAACACAATAAAAGCCATCTATGAAAAACCTACAGCTAACATTATACCGAATGGGGAAAAGCTAAAAGCTTTTCCACTAAAAACAGGTGGAAGGTGAAAGCAGACAAGGCTGCCTACTTTCACCACTGCTTTTTAATGTAGTGCCGGAAGTCTTACCTAATGTGATCAGAAGAAAGAACAGTATAAAAGGCATTCAAATAGGCAAAGAAGAGTTGAAAATATCTTTATTCACAGATGACATGATGGCATACTTAGAAGATCCAAAGGTTTCCATGAAAAAACTTCCCAAAATAATAAGTAAATTCAGTTAAGTGGCAGGATATAAAATCGACATCCAAAAATCTATAGCATTTCTATATATGAACAACAAGTTGAATAAAGTAAAGTTGAGGAAAGGAATCCCTTTCACCATAGCCGTAAAATGTATAAGATACCTTGGGATAAACCTAACTAAGGAAGTCAAACACCTTTACAAAGAAAACTATGAAAATCTTAAAAAAGATATTGAAAGTGATATAAAAAAGTGGAAGGACAACCCATGTTCTTGGATTGAAAGAATTAACATAATCAAAATGACAATTCTACCCAAATTAATCTACATATTTAATGCAATTCCAATCAAAATACCAGAGATATTCTTCACAGATCTAGAAAAGACAATCATAGAATTTGTCTGGAATCATAAAAGACCTCATATTACCAAAGCAATCCTGCACAAAATGAGTGGAGTGAGAGGCATATCATTCCCTGATCCCAAGATATACTATAAAGCTGTGATAATCAAAACAGTACAGTATTGGCACAAAAATTGACACAAGGACCAATGGAATAGAGTAGAGACCCCATAAATAAACCCCAAAGCTTACAGTCCACTGATTTTTGACAAAGGATACTAGTAAATCCATTGGGGAAAGGAAAACCTCTTTAGTTAATGGTGCTGGAAAACCTGGGTATCCACCTGCAGAAAGATGAAACTGAACCCTCATCTTTCACCATTAACAAAAGTCAACTCAAAATGGATCAAAGATCTGAACCTAAGACCTCTAACTATAAAACTACTGTTGGAAAATATTGCAGACAACTCTGGGAGACATTGGAGTAGGAAGTCTTCTTAAATAAGACTCCCAAAGCACAGGCAATAATCCCTAAAATAGACAAGTGGGATTATATCAGACTAAAAAGTTTCTGTACAGCAAAGGACACAGTAACAAGTGTGAATTGAAAACCCTCAGAATGGGAGAGTATTTTAGTAAAAAATGCCTCAGACAAGGTACTGATAACCAGAATACACAGGGAACTCAAGCACCTTATGTGGAAAAAAAAAATAACCAAATTAAAAGATGGGAAAATGAGCTGAACATAAATCCCTCTAAGGAAGACATACAAACAGCCAAAAAGCACATGAGGAAATGCTCAACATCCCTCATCATAAGGGAGATGCAGATTAAAACCACAATGAGATACTACTTAATTCCTGTCAGAATGGCAGAGATTAAAAACATAAAAAGTGGTAAATGTTGGTGAGGATGTGATGAAAAGGGAACTCTCCTATACTGTTGGTGGGAATATAAACTGGTTCAGCCACTGTGAAGAACAATATGGAGGTTCCTTAAAGATCTACAAATAGAACTACCATTTGATCCAGCAATCCCACTTTTGGGTATCTACCCAAAAAACAGGAGAATGCTCAGTCAGAAAAGCACTTGCAAGTCAATGTTTATTGCAGCATTATTCATGATAACTAAGTCATGGAACCAACCCAAATGTCCACAAACTGATGAATGGATTGAAAAAGTGTGGCACATATACTCTATGGAATGCTAATCAGCCATTAAAAAAAAAAAAGAAAAGAAAATCCTGGCATTTGATAGAAAGCGGTCATATATGGAGGACCTATTGCTGAGTGAAGCAAGCCAGGATATGAAAGATATTGTTATGTATCCACTTAATATATACCTACTATCCACACTTTATGGTAGAGATAGAAATATTGGAGGGCATAAAAGAAGTGAAAATAGTTAGCAATGTTGAAGACAGTGTGGAACAGGGTGGGAGAAGAGAAGAGTATGGAGAAGGATAATAGAGAGCTATGACATCAGTGGGACACAGATATGGCTTATTACCTGTTGATGACATGTATAGTATTCTCAACTGGACTGGTCTGAGAACTATTACATGTTGGGTAAAGTCTTTTTACAAGCAAAATGATAAATAGTGAGGGAATGTTTTAAAAAATTGGAATGATAAAAATAATAATAACCTGGAAAAAAATAATGAAAAGCTATTTGATGATGATGATGGGGATTTTAATGTCTTTGTATTGACTGATATGCATATATTCCTTTTGGATAAAGAAATGTAATACACTGTAAAGTTATATGTGATTCAATGTAGTATAAATAAGATTATGATCATAATAAATAACATAAAATTTTAAAAAATAGTTTTAAATAAATGAACTTCTTTAATAAGAAGATCCAAAATACAGTGGCTTAACAAATGCAAAATTTTTTTTTTTTCATGTAACAAAACTGAAGTGAGTAATGCAGATGAAGAGGACTGATAAGCTACATTCAGACATTCAGAGACTCAAATTCCTGCAACCTTAATGCTCTCCAATACACTGGAACACAAAAGAAGCTAGGTTTCTACCACATCTAGAAAGGGTCCTGAGGCAACTAGAAAGGGTCCTGAGGAGTTTTGCCCAATGTTTTAAATTCCAAACCCAAACACATCACTTTTGCTCCCATTCTATTAACAAGAATTTGGCTATCATCTGGGAAATGTATCTATTGGATCATCAGAAAAGTCATGATATATTTTTCTGTTTTTCTATGCAAAAATACTTTATGACTTTTCCAAAGACCCAATAGTTCAGAGGCTGGGACTCAGCCACACTTTCTAAGTTCATGAAAACTAAGAAGAACTGGTGGTACTTACAAGTTTCCAAATTATTATTCAAATAACTGAACTAAATTAAGGAAATAGCATTTCCTGAAGTCAAAGACAAGAGAATGTAAAATTGCTATTTTTTTCTTTTTTTATTTCATTTTCTTTTATACATTCAATCACATTATTTGGCTTACAAAATGAATATTTCAACAGGTGGACATTTCTTTCTAGTACAGTTGATAAAACTATAAAATATCCTCAACAGATAATACCACATTTCTTTGTCCCATTAATCCTTTGCCTCCCTATTTTTATTCTAAATGTCCTTCCTCAGACCCTCCTCTTTCACACACACTATATTTGGTATTTACATCTATATACTGTGTTTCTATATCCTTTAGTCAATCAGCTTCAGTCATAGAGTGCAGACACTCAGTGTATATTAGGTGGAGACATACAATGCTTCTCCTTCATAGCCTGGCTTGCTTCACTCAGCAGTAAATCTTCCATATTCATCCACTTCCTGTCAAAATGGCTATTTTTAAAAGGCAATATTTTCAAATATATGAGTTCTATCTAAAATTTTCTTCCAATAATATTTCTAAAAAGTATTTACCAGGGCCAGCAGCTGGCATAGTGTTTAAGACACTGGATTCCCACATGATCAACTGGTATGAGTCCCAGACCCAGCGACTTGAAACATACCCCACATGGGCATGCATGGCCAAAATCCCAATGGGAGAATGGAAGAGAAGGGATTGCAACATAGCTATGTCCCCTGGGGAGGGGTGGTTTTTCTCTCTCTCTCTCAAATGCCCTATAGCAAAAATCTCTCTTCAAGAAAAAAAAAACGGTTTACTACTATTGGGTCATCAGAAAAGTTATGACACATCTTTGAACAGAAAAACATGAAAAAAATGTATCATGACTTTTCCAACAACTCAATATTCAGTCCATCTAGCCCATCTAAAATAACTAATCATTTCTCATTATCTGTAGAAATATTCTATAAATATTACAATACTTAGAACAAAGTTCTCAAGATACTCCAAATTGTCATACCTCTTTCTTCTTCCATTTGTGGCAATTTTGTCTTGTGACTGCTCAACAATGGGCCACATATTAAAAGGTTCAACAAAAAATAAATCTGTGATTATTTAATATTTTGAAAACATACACAAATAAACATAAGAAGAATTTGATGTCTAGATGTAAAAAAAAATCACTAAATGTATGCTCGCTAGCAGGGAAAGTCAGTTTGAAGCTGGGCGTGGAATAAATAAATGAAGCTGTAATAAACTCTGGTTGGACTTATGTCTGTCCTAGTAGACATGCCTAAGTCCTGTCCTTCCTGACACAATGAACACATTTAACTAAAGGCATACAAAGGGTCTTTATTGTTTTCAGGAAGATGATAAGACCAGCTGAATAGTTTAATGCCTTTTTTGGCACTGAGAGATGAAGTCAGAGAACTTTGGCAACTCAAAAGGACTAATAACATGGCCATGTGAAAAGGGCACTTCAGAAATACAGTAATGACAAAAGTTCAAGATGCATAAACATGAACAAGATTTACTGCTGCTGATGTTACCATAGTTTCTGAGGTGCTGTCACTCTCCACTGAGCCAGGCAGCATACTGGTAGATGAGAAGGAGCTTACAGTTCAGTCCCTAGCAAGGTAACTTCAGGACTTCAGCCCGCAGGCGAGTTCATTCTGATCTCATAAACAAGATAGTCTGTGGAATGTATGCATGAGCCAAGGACTGTATAAAAGGTGATACAATGACCAAGCGCTCGACATGAAACAAAGAGGAGCAGGTAGTTTGCCACTTTACCAGATGGCTTCTTTAAACATAGTCATAAATAATAAGTGAATGTCATATTGAAAGAATCAAAGGGAAAGAATGAATGGATAGCTTCTTTAGCATGTGAGGGTTTGCTGTTGTTGTTGTTGTTTTTAGTTTTTAGTTTTTTGCTATAGGACACAGGTGCTCACCAGAAAAAGACAGACAGACAGACAGATAAAGATGGATAGTGAGAAATCACTTCCGGAAGGGATGACAATACTGCAATTCCTTCTTCCCATTCTCCTCTCCAGATTCTGAGCACACATGCACACATGCTCCTGGCATGCTTTTCAAGTCACTGGGTCTGGGACTCAAATCACGCCATGTGGGATCCAGTGCCTTAACAACCACATCTACTGGCCTATCATGTGTTTTAATAAGATTTTTCAAGAAAATTTGTTCATATTTTTACAGAAGGTCACATTTCAATCCTGTGCCCCTTTTAGACATACTGATTAGTTTCTTCCATACTCATAAACATCCCATATGCCCAAGTTTATTACATAAAGATATCATTTATTTCTGTTTTTAGCTTGGCACATTTTACTTTTTGAAAGTATGTCTCTACGACTTCCTTTCACTTAGGTAATTGTACTCCTTTCAATCGAATATCACTCACCCGTTTCCAAGGACTCATTAACTGCTTAATGCCAAGCACTCTTTAGAAAGAAAACTGTGCCTGATGAAGGGCCTGACTTTAATTTCCTTGCCATTCTAGCCTGTGTCTTTAGAAGACTGATGATAGGGCTCACAGTGGGCTATTTGCTTGATGGTTTTCTAATAGGGAATTAGTTCCAAAAGAGTCAGGATTGAGAAAGCCAATCTCCTGCACACATGTGACCCAATCCAAATTACACTCCAGGTGGCTGGTGGTGAAAGGCAACTCATTAACCTGTAGTGACACCTGTTCATCTGACACACCCTTTTCCAAATTGGAAAGGTCTATTTCCTTTGAAATATTTATGGCACTGAATCTAAAGGTCATTCAATTCTTGTCTTTAACTTCACATGATGATTAAAACAGACACTTAAAATAATGAAATCACTTTCAAAGCATGGGATAAACATAGAAGGATGTGTCCTTTCTGTCATGAAAAAAGGAAAGGAATATGCACACATAGGACCCTGAAAGATAAATCTTTGCCCAATTTTAAATGAGAATATTATTCAAATATCCAAATGGCATTTTCTATGGTGTCTCTTCAATTAGCCCATAATAACTGAATTGAACATATTGCCTTATTCTATTACATATATGTCCTTTTGGCTGTCAAACACTGGACCACTCAAAGCAAGAATGCAAGCTCAACTGAAAGAGGTTAATAGCACAAGAGAACCTGCTGCTTATTAAAATCCTTTGTGCACTGATTCTCAGAGACACGTTAATGGTCAAATTAATAGGAATAATTTTGTAATTTTTTACCTGACACTTTAGATTTAAGTTTTATCAATTTAAAGAAAAAAATAAAGCATAAAAGGAATTTGTCATTTTGAAATCATAACTTTATCTTTTTTCCTTTCTGTTTTCTTAGTGCTTTTCTGCAATCTTCACTCACCTGCACTCTTGTCTTTTCCCATCAATCCACTGAAATTGCTGTCATCATGTTTGTTAATATCTTCTTTGTTATTAAATCAAAGTGACATTGCTCAGTCTTTAATGTACTGTGGCCTTTTACTCATTCAGCCAAACAATATTTATCAAATATCTACTAAGTGCCTTTGGGCACTGCATTAGAACCCAGGGAATAAATGCTAAATAAGAGAAATCAAGTCGCTGTACTCATGGAGTTTGCAGTGGAATTGGGGAGTTTAAAATTAAACAATTACATAAATAATTATTACACTACAGTTATAATTGCTGATATGAAGAACAAATATAGTATGCAATGAAAATTATAGTTGTAAAATATAATTTACCTGGAGAAGTCAAGGCAACTTCCCTGAGAAAATGACTTCTAAGTTACACCACACAATGACAGTTAATATTTATAATGATTATCCTAGACAAGAAAAGAGCCATTAGTGCCTCTGTATCATCAAAGTTAAATCACACTTGGCTAATATAAGATTAAATACTTAATGTGGTAAAACATTCAAAACTTATCAAAAAGATTAATTCAAATGTAGACAATATAATATTTCTTGTTTTACATTTTTCCACAAACATTTACTTTACATATCAAAATAAAATTTGTTCATACTCCTTAGTTCTTGACAGTTAATAAACAACTTTCAAAATTTCAAAATACTAAAATTTTCATTTCAAAAATAATTTTCAAAATATTTCTTTTAATTTTGTATCATTTTGCTTATGGCTCTGTAACAGCAGAAACAATATGGTTTTAAATATTTTTGAAAAAATATTTACATGTTAACTACTCAAATTGTTGAAACCAGACCACTCTACTTTTTAAGAATATAAAACTGTATCCTAAGTTATTATATCAGGTATTGTTTACATAGTAGTTGCTAATATACATGCATAGATGTGAGCATATCTGTATATGTGTATGCATGTGTATGTGAGGAGCAGATATGCCAAGTGTCCATCACATATAAAGGATTCAGAATGAGGAAATCTTTCAGAGGTCTCAAATGATTTGTCCATTGATCTGACATGTTAAGTTCTGATAATGACAATGATATTTAAAAAGAATGCAAAACACCCATTCGGTACCTACTATGTATTAGGATTCGCAATAGGAAATGTATACTTGTCTAGTCCCACCACAATCCTTTATAATATATCACTAGCTTTTGCTATCAGACCATCTCCGAAGAGTAGAGTAGTATAGTGACTTAAAACAATAGATATTAATTTAGCTCTCAATTATGCAGGTTGACAATTTAGGCTGGATTAAAGGAGGCAGTTCTGATCTGAGCCAGGCTCAGGAGATCTCAACTGAGCTCACTCAAACTGAGGTTAAAATACAACGGTGTCTAATACTTAATAGTCTGATGGGTAGGCTTAGGCCTGCTGGTTTACAATGGCATTGGCAAAGACGGCTGGGACATCTTTGTCCCATACCTCTTTCCACTTACGCTCACATTCTTTGGAATGCAGGCTCATGCCTATTCACATGGTAGGCACAAGGTTTAGAGAAAGAGAGTGAAAACCCAAAAAGTCTCCTAAGACTCATGCTAGGTACTTACACATAACACTTCCAGTACAGTATATACACCAGAATAAGTCATAAGGCCAACCCAGACTTAACAGGTAGAAAAATGGACCCCATCTCTTGATTGGAGTGGCTGCAAGGTCACATTGCTTGAAAAGCAGTGACCACAAAAAAAGTAGTATAATTTGTGGCCACTTTCATGATTTAACACAATGAGGTAGATTCTAAAGATGACAAATTAAAACTGGACTATATCACAATGCCTGGCACAAAGTAGATATTCAATAAATACTACAAAAGTAAAATTAGAAAGTCATGAATAAATTGAATAAATAAATACATATATAGGTAGAGCCCAATTCTTTCCAATGATTTTTTACTGACTCTTAAATATAAATTTGAACAACAAATAAAAGTTGAAAAATTTCATGAACATTTTTAATAGAATCAAATTGTACTCGGCTGGAGACTCCCATTGCTGGCCTGACCATAGAGAGCTATTTATAACATAATGGTTTTAAGACATTGGAAAACAGCACAAGACTGAGATTCCCTAAGAGAAGAGAAACAAATGAGGTAAACACTACAATTGTTCCAGCTTGTCCGCCTAGAAATATTTTCCAGTCTATAGCACTAATGGGGAGAATATAAACAGAGGTTGGCAATCTTATAAAGTTTGAGATTAGAGTTCATGAAGGCTGAAATGGCTACAACTAGCAGGAAAGAGAAAAAAGCTATAATGAAAGAAAACTCCAAAAATCTTTGGAAAAATATCCTTGCATCTCTAGGTGGGTACAGATACACAAATGCCTAAAAAGACTACTTCAAACCAGCAAAAGGCTCACTGAAAATTAGGAAGCTGAACAAGCTGTAGAGCTCAAATAGAACTGGAAATAGTCCATATTCCCACCAACCAAAAAGATTTTATAATATCCGGGAAAATGGGTAGAATTCTCACAAGGTTATTGCCTTACTAGGAAGGCGAAACTAGCTCAAGAAAAGAAGCTTCTCTGCACTTTCCCTAGGAAAACTAAAAAGGAAGCCGCAAAATGATCACACTGGTATCAAGTAACTTATCTATATGTCAAAACTAAATCTAATACTCTTTAAAGAAAATTTTAAAAACCAACATTCAGCAGGGGTCAGTAGGTGATATAGTAGTTAAGGCACTGGATTCCCACATGACTGGCCAAGGTTCAAGCCCAAGACTTGGTGGCTTGAAAATCATGCTGGGTGCATGTACATACATGCCCAAGATCCTAAGAGGAGAATGGAAGAGAAGGGACTACAGCATGGCTGCAATCATCCCTTTGGGGCTGTGACTTCTTACTTTCCCTCTTTCTGCTTCTCTTTTGTGAGCAAACATGCCCCATCTATGACAAAAACGTAAGGAGGAGGGAAAAAAAGAACCTACATTCAACAATTCAATTTTTGTAATATTTGACATTCTGTGAAAGATTACCAGAATGCAAGAATTAGGAAAATATTTACCCTATTACCAAGAAAAAAAATCAGTCATAAGAAACAGACCCATATATGATAGGGGTGATGAAATTAGCAGACATTGACATATATATTTTAAGTACTATAAATCTGTTGAATATATTCAGAAATAGGATAGAAAAAAGCATGGAAATTATGAATAGAGAAGCAGAATATATATTTTAAAAAGACAGATTGATGGGACCAGCAGTTGGTGTAATGGCTATTCGCTGGACTCCCATGTAGTCAACCACAGTTCGAGTCCCGGACTCAGTGACTTAAACTCCCACCAAGATCATGTGCATATGTGCCCAAGATTCTGAGAGGAGAATGGAGGAGAAGGGATTGTGGTATGGCCATCCCCCCTGGTGGGTGATTCCTCGCTTTCTGTCTCTGTGTCTCATTCTGTCTTTCTGGAGAGCACACATGCCCTATAGCAAAAACCTCTTTAAAAAAAAAAAAAAAAGACAAATTGAACTTCACAAGATGAAGAAATCTATATTTGAAAAATTGTAATTATTTAATATATTGAATATGATTAACAGCAGATTATAATCAGAAGAAGAAAAGATCCATAAACCTAAAACATAGGAATATAAACTGCCCAAAATGAAGCAGAGAGAAAAACAAACAAACAAAAACTATCTCCTCAAGAAAAAGAATAGAATTATCAGTGACAAAACAACCAAGAAAACAATCGACAATATGATAGGAATCTGAGGAAGGACATTTAGAAGAAAAATAGAGAGGTAAAGAATTAATGGGACTAAGAAATGTGGTATTATCTCTTGAAGATAATTTTATAGTATTATCAACTGGACTAGGGAGAAGGTATACATGTTGGAATATTCACTTTGTAAGCTAAATAATGTGATTGAATATATGAAAAAAACAAGAAGTATAAAATAAAAATATATGATAGAAGTAAGCCTACACTTATCAAAAATAACCTTGAATATAAATGGATTACATTTCCCAATAAAAAGATATAGATAAATTAGGTTGGCCTCATGGTTAGTGATAAAGGGAGTTAGACCCCATGTGGAAGACCATGGATCTAATGTTAGCACTGATGGTTTAGAAAACACACCAAACATGTGTGCATGATACCCCAAATCCCAACATGATGGGGAAATGAAGAAGAAGACATTGTGGCATGATAGACTCACAAAGAAGAAACATTCATAGAAGTACCTCATGCCAATCCCAGTTGAGAGAACCTCAGAGACAAAAGAATGTCTTTTGGTTGGGAAGAGGTGAGCAAGAGACCCCCAGTGGCTCTGTTGATACTACAATCTCCTGGGATCTTTGCTCCAGAAGGAATTCTCAGCCACATAGATCCTGGGGTCAGGTTGAGGGACTACTGAGGAGTCAAAATTGATGCCGACTTAGAGAGGAAATAAAATCCACAAGATGATTTTTGATAGTAGCTTCACCTAACCAAGCCACTGAATCTGATCCCCAGCCAGGATCAAGCCATGCACCACTCATAAGCAGTGTAGGCCATTGAACCAAGTCCCTGGCAATGCCTAGTCTTGCCCACACACTAGCAATGGCTTCACGCTCAGCCCCATTAACCCTCAAGGCAGGCTGGCAGCTTGTCAAGGCACAATATAGTGAAACAGCCAAAAACTCAAGATAAAGGGAATCCTAAAAATAGCTAAAGAAAAGTGCTTAGTCACATATAAAAAAAAATCTTCATCAAACTATTAACAGACTTTTCAGCAGAACCCTTACAGGCCAGGAGACAATGAGATGACATATTCCAAATATTGAAAGACAAAAAACTTGCAACCAAGAGTGCTATACCTAGAAAATCTATCCTTCAAACTGAAAAATAAGAACTTTTCCAGACAAGTAAAACCTGAGAAAATTTTTTACTACTAGACTAACATTTAAGAAATACTTTAAAGAACCATACATCTGAAAGTGAAGAGAATATAAATGCTATCATGAAAACAAGCAGAGACCAATAGTGGCATAATTGCTCCATCGCTGGACTCCCACGTAGTCAACTGCAGTTCAAGTCCCAGACCAAGTGACTTAAAACTCACGCCAGGTGTGTATACATGTATGCCCAAGATCCCAAGAAGAGAATGAAGGAGAAGGGATTGTGGGGTGGCCTTCCTCCCTGTGGAGTGATTTCTTGCTTCTTGTCTTTCTGTTTCTCTCTCTGTCTCTCCAGCAAGTATACACACCCTATAGCAAAAACCTTTCTCTTAAAAAAAAGAAATCATGCGAAAATATAAAATTAACCTGTAGAGCAATCAAACAAATAATAAAGAGAAAGTAATCAAGTGTTATCACTATGAAATACTACCCAAAGATAAGCAGTAATAGAAAAAGAAAGGAAAAAATAAACACAAAACAAGAAAATAACAATATGATAGTAGTAAGCCTGTACATTTCAAAAGTAACTTTAAATGTAATGGATTCACTCTCCCAACTAAAAGATATAGACAGGTTGGGCTGGCCATCTGGTTTAATGATGAAAGGAGCTAGATCTCACACAACAGACCATGGTTCAAATCTTGGCTCTGAAACATAACAGGCATGTGTGCATGCATGCCCCAAATCCCAGCAGGATAGAGAATAAAAGAGAAGGTATGTAGATATAGGTATAGACATGGATAGATACATAGTTACTGGTATATATTTAATGGTATACAGGGCAAATGGTAAAAAAATAATAATAATAATTATATACTCACTTCATCTGTAAAGACAAAGAGTGAAAGCGAAGAGATAGAAAAAGACATTTCATTATGTAGGGATTTAGTAAGAGGATACAACAACTGTAAATATATAGGTACCTAACACCAAACTACCCAAATATGTAAACATTACTAGACTTAAATGAAGAGATAGACTCCAATACAACAATAATTGGATATTTCAACCCTCTCCTACCACCATTGGAAAGACCATCTGCACAGAAAATTACCAAAGAAATACCGGCATGAAACTGAACCATAGACAATGTAGATGATAGGAATTTGCAGAGCATTTCATCCAGGAGACACAGAATACATATTTTTCTCATCAGAACAAGAACATTCTCCAAAATAGAGAGTATATTAAGTCACAAAACAAGTATCAAGAAATTTTTAAAAATAAAAGCCATGTTAAGTATCTTTTCTGAACCCAATGGGATAAAACTAGACTTCAACAGGAGGAACTGTGGAAAATATACAAACACATGGAACTAAACACGCTCCTGAATGACAACTGCATTAGGAAGAAATTTAAAAATACATCTAAAAATGTCTTAAAACAAGTGAAATTTTAAATATGTCATAGCAAAACCTGTGAAATACAGCAAAAGAAGTACTGAAAGTAACTTAGAGCAATTAGCATCCACATTTAAGGGAAGAAAGATGGCAAATGAATAACCTAACTATACACCTCAAGGATAGAAAAGCAAGAACAAATTAAGCCTAAAAGTAATAGGAAGAGGGACCAACAGTTGGTATAATGGCTATGTCGCTGGACTCCCATGTAGTCAACTGTGGTTGGAGTCCTGGACCCATTGGCTTAAAACTCCCACCGGGCACATGTGCGTATGTGCCCAAGATCCCAAGAGGAGAAAAGAGGAGAAGGGACTATGGTGTGGCCAACCCCCCCCAAGGGGGTGATTTCACACTTTCTGTCTCTCTGTCTCTCTCTCTCTCTGTCTTTCAAGCTAGTGCATGCACCCTATAGGAAAATCTTATCAAAAAAGAAAAAAAGAAAAAGAAAGTAGTAGAAAAAAAGAAATAATAAAGATAATAAAGATCAGGGCAGAAAGAAATAAAATAGAGACCAAAAACCCAATACAAAATATCAACAATTTTTTTAAACTTTTTATTCTTTTTTTTTAAGAGATCTTTGCTACAGGACATGTGCACTTGCTGGAGAGACAGAGAGACAGGAAGCGAGAAATAACTCCCCAGGGGGTATACCACAATTCCTTCTCCTCCATTCTCCTCTAAAGATTTTAGGCATTCACATACATGTGTCCAGCACAAGTTTAAAGTTGCCATGTCTGAGACTTAAACCATGGTTGACTATGTGGGAGTCCAGTGACATAAATATTAAACCACTTGCTGGACCTTTTTTTGACTTTTTGAAGGGACAAACAAAATTGACTGAGAGAGAAATTTCAAATAAATAAAATGAGAAATAAAAAAGGAGTTATTACGACTGATACCACAGAATAAAAAAAGATTATAGACTATTATGAACTTCTATATGCCAATAAGCTGAAAAACCTAGAGGAGATGGATAAATTCCTGGACACAAATAACTTACCAAGGCTCCATCAAGAAGAAATAAAAAACTTGGACAGACCAATTACAAATAACAAGATCGAATAAGTAATAAAAGTCACAGAACAAAGAAAAGCCCAGAACCAGATGTCTTCACTGCTCAGTTCTACAAATCTTTTAAAGAATAATTAGCACCAATTTTTCATACTCTTCCAAAAGCATCGCATAGAAGAAATCCTCCCAAATTGATTTTCTGAGGCCACCTTACCCTAATACCAAAAACAGACAAGGACAAAAATGAACAAAAGAAAGCTACACACCAATACCCCTGATGAACATAAATGCAAAAATTTTCAACACAATTCAACAGCTCATCAAAAGGATTACATACCATGATCAAGTAGGATTTATCCAAGAGATGCAAGGATTTTAACATATACAAATCAGTATATGTGACATAGCACGTCAACAAAAGAAAACAAAAACCATAAGATCATATCAATGCAGACACAGAATTTTATAAAATTTAACATCTCTTTATACTTAAGTCTCTCAACAAATTAGGTATAGAAATACATATATGAATATAATAAAGGTCATGTGTTACAAACTCACAGCCAGTATTATTCCAAATGTGGAAAAATTGAAAACTTTTCACTCATCCATTCCTAGTCAGCATGGTATAAGAAGTCTTAGTGAAAACAGTTGGGCAAGAAAATGAAATTCAAGGCATCTCAATTGGAAAGGAAAAATCAAATCATCCTTGTTTGCAGGTGGCAGGATGATACATATAGAAAAAATAATTTTTAGAATTGACAATTAAATTCAGTAAAGTGGAGGGATGGTAAGTCAATGTCCAAGAATCAGTAGTGTTTCTATACATTAATAATAAACTAGCTGAAAAGGGAATCAAGAAAGCAATCCTGTGTACAATAGCCACACACATAAAAATAAATAAATAAAAATATCTAGGAATAAAGTTAACCAAAAAGATGAAGTTCTCTATGATGAAAACTATCATACACTAATAAAAGAAACTTAAGAAGATGGGAAAAAATGGAAATATACCCCAGGTTTGAGGATTGGAAGAATCAATATTGTTAAAATGTCAAAACTCTTGGGACCAGTAGGTGGAGTGGTGGTTCAGGCACTGGAGTCCCACATGGCCAACCACAGATCAAGTCCTGGACCTGGAGACTTGCTTCCTCACTCTCCCTTTCTCTCTGTCTGTCTCTCTCTGGTCAAAATTGAAGAATAATGATAATAAATATAATTAAAAATAAATAAACCCTTTTTTAAAAAATGTCAACACTCTCAAAGCAAGCTCCAAGTTCAACGCAATCTCTATCAAAATACCAATGGCATTCTTTACAGAAATAAAAAACAAATCATAAGATTTGTATGGAATCACAAAAGACCCTGAATAACCAAAGCAATCTTGTGCAGGAAAAACTTAAACAAGCAAATAAAAAATAAGTAAATAAAATTTTTAAAAACTAGAGTTATTGTACCACCTGACTTCAAAATATACCACACAGCTATAGTAACAAAAACTGCATGGTAATGGCACAAAAAAATAACATACAGATAAACCAATGGAGCATAAGAGAAAATCCAGAAAAAAAATCTATGAACATATAACCAACGTATATTTTTAAAAGGTGCCAAGAATATTCTTTTAGGAAAGGGCAGTCTCAATCAAATATGCTGGGGAAATGGGCTATTCACATGCATGAGAAAGAAATTAGACCCCTATTTCTCATCATATATAAAAATTAATTCAAAATGAATTAAAAATTAAACATAAGGCCTGAAACTATGAATTTAGAAGATGAAAACAGGAGAAATGATTCAAAACATTGGTTTAGGCAATGATTTTAAAAATAAGACCTCAAAGTCAAGGGCAACTACAGCAAAAATAGGCTACCAGAATCTATCAGGCTAAAACACTTCTAAACAGCAAAGCAAAAAGTCAAAAGAGCAAAGAGACACCTTTAAAACAAGAGAAAAAACATTTGCAAACACATTAGACCAGGGATTAATAACCAGAATTTAAAAAGGAACTCAAAAAACCTACCAGCTAACAACAACTAAGGTAACCAAACAGACAGTTCTCAAAAGACATACAAATAACCAACAATACATGGAAAAGTGCTCAGTATCACTAATGATTAGGAAACTGCAAATCAAAACCATAATTAGATATTACTTTACCTAGTTAGATTGACTATTATCAAAAAAAAAAAAACAAAGAATAACGAGTATAGTGAGGTTTTGGAGAAATCAGAATTTTTGTGTACTGTTGGTGGAAATTCAAATTAGTACAGCCATTATAGAAACAGTATGGTGGTTCCACAAAAACTAAAATTAGAACTACATTATAATTCAGGCTTCCCTGGTATATAATAAAAAAAAAGTTAATGTATCCAAGAGATTTCTGCATTCCCATGTCTATTGCAGCATTATTCATAACAGCTGAGGTATGGAATCAACTTAAGTGCCCACCAATTCATGAATGAATAAATAAAATGTGTCTATACACAATGGTATATTATTCAGTCACAAAAAAAGAGAATCAGTTTACATTATTTGAGGCAACATGGATGAACCTAGAGAAAATAATGCTAAGTGAAATATGCTAGGCACAGGGACAAATACTATATGTTTTCACTGAATATAAAATATTCTATTGCATAGAAGTGAAAACTCAAGTGGTAGATATCATAAGCTAGGAAGAGGACCTAGAAGTGCTTGAGGAGATAGAATTCAATTAACAGATACAAGACTGCAATAAATAAATAGAATGAGTTCCAGAATACTATGGTAGAGTGGAGTAAATATGTTTGGAGTCAATTCCATGTATACTTCAAAACAGGTAGAAGAATGAATCTCAAACGTTCACAACACAAAGTAATGACAAATCTTTGAGATGGTGGATATGCATAGTACCCTGATTGGATCACATTTTATTTAAAAACCACACTATGCCTCATAAATATGTACAACCATTACATGTTAATTACAAACTAATATGTGTTTAATAATAAATACTGAAAGAAAAATAAAAGGAATGGAAAAAGATATACCAAGCAAGTCTAAGTATAAAAAAGCTAGAATGGCTATTAATTTTGATGAAGTAGATTTTCACTCAAGAAACAAACTGAACCTCAAACAGGAGGCCCTACCACAATGGTTCACAGACAGCACCACCATTTCGGAGGCCAAACGCCACATGGGCAGTCAAGGTTTGATTCCTGGGCTGGCGTGAACATCCCAGGTGCACTTCCATACACCTGTAATCCTAGAAAGTACCTATCATGGGCCAACCCAGTTGGCATGGCAATTAAGGTGACTATGTCATACATGGCCAACTGCATGGTTTGAAAAACAAGCTGGGCACATGCATGTACATGCCCAAAATTCTCAGAGCTGAATAGACAAGGGAATGCATCTTGGTCATCTCCCTCAGAGGGTGCTTTCTGACTCCCGTTACTTCTTTATTTCCCTCTGACTTATTAAAAAGCAATCAATTGAAGCCAGCAAATGGCATAATGGTTATACTACTAGACTTCCACATAGTTGTCTGCAGTTCAAGTCCTGGACCTGAAGACTTGAAGAAAAAAAAAAACTCATGCCAGGAGCGTGTGCATGCATGCCCAAAATCTCAAGAGGAGAATAGCGAAGGGATGGCTTCATGGCCACCCACCATGGGGGTGGTGTGGGAGGATGATTTCTCATTTTCTACCAGCTAACAACAACTAAGGTAACCAAACAGACAGTTCTCAAAAGACATACAAATAACCAACAATACATGGAAAAGTGCTCAGTATCACTAATGATTAGGAAACTGCAAATCAAAACCATAATTAGATATTACTTTACCTAGTTAGATTGACTATTATCAAAAAAAAAAAAACAAAGAATAACGAGTATAGTGAGGTTTTGGAGAAATCAGAATTTTTGTGTACTGTTGGTGGAAATTCAAATTAGTACAGCCATTATAGAAACAGTATGGTGGTTCCACAAAAACTAAAATTAGAACTACATTATAATTCAGGCTTCCCTGGTATATAATAAAAAAAAAGTTAATGTATCCAAGAGATTTCTGCATTCCCATGTCTATTGCAGCATTATTCATAACAGCTGAGGTATGGAATCAACTTAAGTGCCCACCAATTCATGAATGAATAAATAAAATGTGTCTATACACAATGGTATATTATTCAGTCACAAAAAAAGAGAATCAGTTTACATTATTTGAGGCAACATGGATGAACCTAGAGAAAATAATGCTAAGTGAAATATGCTAGGCACAGGGACAAATACTATATGTTTTCACTGAATATAAAATATTCTATTGCATAGAAGTGAAAACTCAAGTGGTAGATATCATAAGCTAGGAAGAGGACCTAGAAGTGCTTGAGGAGATAGAATTCAATTAACAGATACAAGACTGCAATAAATAAATAGAATGAGTTCCAGAATACTATGGTAGAGTGGAGTAAATATGTTTGGAGTCAATTCCATGTATACTTCAAAACAGGTAGAAGAATGAATCTCAAACGTTCACAACACAAAGTAATGACAAATCTTTGAGATGGTGGATATGCATAGTACCCTGATTGGATCACATTTTATTTAAAAACCACACTATGCCTCATAAATATGTACAACCATTACATGTTAATTACAAACTAATATGTGTTTAATAATAAATACTGAAAGAAAAATAAAAGGAATGGAAAAAGATATACCAAGCAAGTCTAAGTATAAAAAAGCTAGAATGGCTATTAATTTTGATGAAGTAGATTTTCACTCAAGAAACAAACTGAACCTCAAACAGGAGGCCCTACCACAATGGTTCACAGACAGCACCACCATTTCGGAGGCCAAACGCCACATGGGCAGTCAAGGTTTGATTCCTGGGCTGGCGTGAACATCCCAGGTGCACTTCCATACACCTGTAATCCTAGAAAGTACCTATCATGGGCCAACCCAGTTGGCATGGCAATTAAGGTGACTATGTCATACATGGCCAACTGCATGGTTTGAAAAACAAGCTGGGCACATGCATGTACATGCCCAAAATTCTCAGAGCTGAATAGACAAGGGAATGCATCTTGGTCATCTCCCTCAGAGGGTGCTTTCTGACTCCCGTTACTTCTTTATTTCCCTCTGACTTATTAAAAAGCAATCAATTGAAGCCAGCAAATGGCATAATGGTTATACTACTAGACTTCCACATAGTTGTCTGCAGTTCAAGTCCTGGACCTGAAGACTTGAAGAAAAAAAAAAACTCATGCCAGGAGCGTGTGCATGCATGCCCAAAATCTCAAGAGGAGAATAGCGAAGGGATGGCTTCATGGCCACCCACCATGGGGGTGGTGTGGGAGGATGATTTCTCATTTTCTGTCTCTCTGTCTCTCTCTGTTGAGTGCTCATGCCCTATTGCAAAAGAAATCTCTCAAAAGAAAAAAAAAAGGCAAGCAAACAAAATTTAAAAAGAAAGAAAGAGAAGCAATAACAAAGGTAAGAGCAGAGAGAAACAGAAAATAGAGAAAAATACATGAAACAAAATAGTTTTTAGAAATGATTGTGCCCAGGGACCAGTGGTTGGTGTAATGGCTATGTTGCTGGACTCCCATGTAGTAGACCACAGATCAAGTCCTGGACCTGGCGGCTTAAACTCATGCCAGGCGCATGTGCGTGCGTACCCAAGATCCCAAGAGAATGGAGGAGAAGGGACTGTGGGGTGGCCATACCCCCGGGGGGTAATTTCTTGCTTTCTGTCTCTCTGTCTCTGTCTTTCCAGTGAGCCCATGCACCCTATAGCAAAAACCTCTCCAAAAATAAAAGAAATTATTGTGCCCAGTCCAAGAAGGCAGAATGAATGCAATAGACTATGGGATACAGTATCAAGCCATCTTCATAAAGCATTACCATTAATTATAAAGAAATCCTCGGTATCAGGCAGACCACTTTCTTCTTTTTCCCCCTCTTACTAGAAAACATTTTTCTTCCTGTTTAACTGCAAACCTGACGCAGATATAAGTGGCCCATATCTACTCAACTTGATTTCACAGTGGGGTGATTATGCATATGGGAGCTGCATTTAGAATACTCCTCTGCTAAGTATGACTTAGAAAGAAAATATAAGCCTGAACCAGATCCATATCAGCAATCTTTGCCAGGAAGTCCAAAATAAAATAAAAGAGTAGGTTTTGATTTTCTATGTTAGTCAAAAAGTTGAAGGAAACATTGTTCTCAGTCTCTAAGTGTGTAAAGAAAGCCTGTTACTATGAAAACAATTTAGATAGACATTCCATTTGTCTTATTTGATTTTAAAATCAAGAGAAAGAAGTTTTATTCCAAAACACTGCCCCTTTTTTCACTTACAACTCACACTATTGTAGACATGAGAAAAGAAAAATATACTCTAGCAAGAACACCTGAGGCATAGTTGTAAAATGCTTGCAGAAGATCATACTACAGGAGCAGCTGTCTTCGGTTTCCTTGTTATCAGCTGCTGTGGTGTCTTAAGTGTCCAAAGCTGTTGGTGCCTTCTTTAGAACAAAATAACCTATTCTCACACATGCTATTTTTAAGTCTCTCCATTTAATACTGCTTGTGAAATGACTTTTATTTTCAGACACTCCAGATGTAATCCCTTTACTGACCACACAGTGGTTTACTCAGAAAAAAATGCTGTAAGGAGCAAATTCTTTGTATCTATATTTCTTCAGTTGACATTACCAAGCTGTTACGATTGTTTGCTGACATGTGGCAGTTGCATCTGTAACAAGTCATAACCAAAGGAAACTTTGGCAACTCCGTGGTTGTACAATTTATACTCATCCATTGGAGAAGTTAAGTATTTTGGTCTTGAATTCCAGTGTGGCATAAGGAATGTTAGCTGTCTCTTTTTCCAAAGCTGTGGCACACATAGAACCTAGTTAAGTCGCTTACACAGAGCTTAGTCATTATCCCCTGTATATTTGCAGACTATTTCGTGTGTGGCAAATTACTGTAAACTCATCTTTGTTTGGCTTCTCTCAAGCTGTAATTTATTAAATTCTCTATCAGTGAGTTGTTCCACTTCTCCAGTCTGGGAAAAGTCTTTTCCAGACAGTCATCTGTAATTTTGGCCATTGCCTTTTTTGCATAAGTACAATTTAATTAGTCAAAAAACACCAGAGGGATACAGCCATGCTCACTTGGATGTTTCAAAGCCAGGAAGACTGACAAGCTCTCCTCGAACTTCTTCTCCCTCTCCACTTCAGATCTTATGACTTTCCATGTTAGGGACCCAGACATGGGTTATTAATTCTGGAGATGTCCTCCATCAACCAGATAAACCATTTGCTAATAATCATAATGTCTTCACTAGCCTGAGACATAAACAGACTTACTAGGATAATGTTAGCCATCCTGCTTCCATCCAAAATTGAGAACATTGTCTTGAGGAGGAGACTGGTGAAAGTCATGATGTAGTCTATAAAACAAACTTCACACACTAGCAAGCAGGGAAAAAAAAAAAAAACAGTAAAGATGTTAAATACTTGAAATATGGTAATCTGGTAAATATAACCAAGAAGTATTACTGGTAGTTTTGTGTCTGCTACTCACTTACTTGCTGATCTTATATAAATCTCATCGTCTCAGGACTTCATATCTCAAAACTCTTTCTGGTCTTCAAAGTCTATGACTCTAATAACATAAAAATTTAAGTAACAGAGTAATGATAATTTTTTTTTAATTTTGATGAAACATATATAACACAAAACTTAATCATTTTAGCCACTTTAACGTGTACATTGTTGTGGCATTAGGTACAATGACACTGTTATACAACTATCTCTATCATCCATTTCTAGAGTTTTCTTTTCATGTTCCAAACTGGAAACTCTGTACCCACTAAATAGTAACTCAGTTCCCTTCAGCTCCAGCTTTGGGCAACAACTTTTCTATCTTCTCTCTATGAACTTGACTGTTCTAGGTATTTCACATAACTGGCATAATAGAATATCTGTTCTATTTTGACTGGTTTATTTCAATTAACACAATGTCTTCCAGGTTCATCCACATTTTAGCATGTATCATAATTATCTTCCTTTTTAAGGTTAACTAATATACCATTTATGTAAATATAAATTTTGTTTATCCATTAATTCATCAATGGAAATAAGAGTTGTAAGAAAGTTTGTTTTGTTTTGTTTTTTTCGGGGAGGAGGTTTTTGCTATAGGGTGAGTGCACTCGCCAGACAGAGAAACAGAAAGTGAGAAATCACCCCCCAGGGGGGATGGCCACGCCATGATCCCTTCTCCTCCATTCTCCTCTCGGGATCTTGGGCACGCACACACATGCGCCCAGCGTGAGTTTAAGTCACCGGGTCCAGGACTCGAACCGCGGTTGACTACGTGGGAGTCCAGTGACATAGCCATTACGCTAACTGCTGGTCCCAGAAAGTTTATTTTTTAAATGACCTGCTACCACCATATTCATTTCTTCCAGATCAGGTTTTTACCTGCAACTTGAAATCACCTAGAAGTTTTAAAATTTCAGATTTCTGGGCTTAATTCTAGACTTACAAAGAATCTGTATTTTAGGCAAACCAAAATCCTAAATTTTTACCAACAAGTAAGAGTACAGCTTTCCCTCTCCTAAAACAGTACTGTTTATGAGACACTGAGTGCTAGTCTTCACATTGCACCAATATATTCTTGGCCAGTTATAATTACAACTTAGATAATGAAGTAAAGCATATGTGTGGAGGGAGTGGGTGAGTGACATTGGAGCTGGAGCAGCAACAGAAAACCCTGGCAACAGTACATGTTGGGAAAATGGGAATTTTGCTGGACACTTTTGGTTTATGTTATCAAAGGACAAAGTAGTGAGAGCAGGATAGAATTGAACCTTAATATATCAAAGTAGAGTTATATGGATATTGACCAGGTTCTTAAAACCTTCCAGCAGGTAAAAATCCTAGAAAGAAATTTTGACCATAATTTTAAGAGTAGAATTAACATAAACAAGCAAAAAAAAAATCACAAAGCCTGTCTGTTGACCATCTGTAATTTACAAAAATTTTTACATCTTAAAGAATGAGGAAAGAAACAAAAATTAGCATGGAACTTATTAACATGGCAACACAAAGTAAAGAGAATATCATAAAAAAAGATGTTGATTATATTCAAACAAAATTAGAGAAAAGTGATCTTTTTAAAAGAATATTGAAGATAAAGCTTTTGCAAAATAGTGACAAAATATATAATAAGCTGACTATGAATATTATTAGGTAAGCCTAATGTGACACAGACCTCTGGTTGCCCAGAAATGGGCTCACTGAACAGCTGCTGAGAAGGCTCACTTATCCATCTTTCAAAGACATGTTCAGAAAACATAAAGAAGCCTTCAGATATTGAATATTTGATGAGAAAAATTAAAGATTCACTTAAAATAATAAAATTGAGTAAAATAATCTACCAGAAACAAAGAGATATAAACAGTAGAGAAAATATTGTTTTAAAAATTAGAAATACAAACTGGAATTATCAATATTCAAGTATGAGAAGAACAGGAAAGAAAAATTAGGGATGTAAGAGTGAAAAACAACAAAATGAAAGTAACTTCCTATAACCAGATGTCATGATCTTCTAGAATGAAAGTCTAGTGTATCACTTGATGAGTGAATGGATGCTTTTGAGCTACTTTATAGTGACATTGAAGAATCTCAGAGAAAAAGATCCTAGAAGTTTCCAAAGTTGTGAGAACCAAATTGTTTTATACACAAAATAAATGAATGAATAGGATTTCATAGTTTTCCTTGCAGAGGTCTTTGACTTCCTTGGTTAGATTTATTCCTAACACTAGATTCTAGCATTAAACCAAGTAAGGATATAAAAATTACAAAAGAAAAATATTTATAAGCTATAAGGTGTATAGCCAATGAACATAAGAAAAAAAAAGTGTGAGAATTAAATAAAAAGAAAATTTTAGATGTACGAATTCTGAAAATTTTATTTCACTTATTCCCTTTCTCAGGAATCTCCTGAAAAATATGCTCTAGTAGTGCAAGGAAATAAGCAATGACAAAGAAACACATGAGGTTCAGACAACAAGGAGTCTGATATTGGAAGGAAATGGATTCTCAAGATGTTTAAGAAGTCGAGTTCCAGAATAGTAGTTAAGCAAAATGCAAGATGATATCTATGCTACAATTCTAGAAAGCAAGCAGTCCTAATCAAAGTTGGAATATTTTTGGAATATTAGGAAAAAGATGTATTAGAAAAATAATCCTAGAGAAATAATCCTCACATTTCATAATATATTAATAAATCCAAAACTATATAATCAAGAGATAGAATATTGTTTAGACCAAGTATATCATTACCAGAAGAAATCAAATAAAAGAGTTTAAAAGGTTTGACTCTGGAGAATGATCAAGTTTAAGCTAAGATAAGGAAGAGGATTACTGTTCTTTGTTATAGTCTCGTCATTGGCTGTCATATTAAAATATTAAATACTAGATACTAAAGTACTAAATATTAAATACTAAGTACTAAAATATTAAATATAATTTAATAAGCCAAATGTAATTATATAGTATGATTTGGTTGATACAAAGAAAAAGTCTATCTCTGAAAATAATTAGCTAAAGGATTCAAAAGAAAACTTTTCAAGAAAATGTTTAGCATCCTCATTTAAGAACAAAAAGATAATGTGCTCTAAAAAAGAAGGGAAAAAAAGCACAAGAAACCTCAAATTAGAAAAGACAATGTATGCATACAGTAAAGTGGCAGCATACAAAATTAACTTTAAAAAATCTATAGCATTACTATATACAAACAACAAGCCGACAGAAACTGAACTAAAGAATTTAATTCCATTTACCATAGCCACAAGAAGTATAAGATACTTAGGAATAAAACTAACCAAGGAAGTCAAAGAACTCTACAAGGGAAACTATGAAAACCTTAAAAAGGAAATTGAAAAGGACACTAAAAAGTGGAAGGACATCCCATGTTCCTGGATTGGCAGAATCAATATAATCAAAATGGCAATCCTACCCAAATTGATCTACTTGTTTAATGTAACCCCTATAAAATTACAAGAAATATTCTTCACAGATCTAGAAAAGACAATCATAGAATTTGTCTGGAACCATAAAAGATCCCGTTTTGCTAAAGCCATCCTGCACAAGAAGACTGGAATAGGTGGCATCTCACTTCCTGACCCCAAAATATATTGCAAAGCTGTGATCATCAAAACAGCATGGTATTGGCACAAAAATAGATCTGAGGACCAATGGAACAGAGTAGAGATTCCAGAAATAAACCCCAAAGCATACAGCCATCTCATCTTTGACAAAGGGTGCGAGTCAATTCAGTGGGAAAGGAAAACCTCTTTAGCAAATGATGTTGGAAAAACTGGGTATCCACCTGTAGAAAGATGAATCTGAACCCCTCTCTATCACCATTAACAAAAACCAACTCAAAATGGATCAAAGATTTAAACCTAAGACCGCAAACTATAAAACTACTGAAGGAAAACACTGGGAAAACTCTGAGAGATACTGGGTTAGGCAAAGACTTCTTAAGCAAAACCCCCAAAGTACAGGCAATAATCCACAAAATAGAGAGGCGGGATTCCATCAGATTAAGGAGTTTCTGCACAGCAAAGGACGCCATAATTAATGTGAATCAACAACCCTTGGAATGGGAGAAAATGTTTGTTAACTGTGCCTCAGATAGGAGACTGATAACTATAATGCACAGGGAACTCAAGCAGCTTACCCGGAAGAAAATGAGTAACCCAATTAAAAGGTGGGAAAATTAGGTGAATAAACAACTCTCTAAGGAAAATATGTGAGCAGCCAAAAAGCATATGAAAAAATGCTCAACATTTCTCATTGTAAGGAAGAGGCAGATCTTTTTTTTTTTTTTTTTTT
>NW_006159559.1:3636306-3650091 GCF_000334495.1 Tupaia belangeri chinensis | reverse complement strand
AAAACAGAGACAGAAAGCAAGAAATCCCCCACCCCCCACCCCTAGGGAAGATGGCCACACCACAATCCCTTCTCGTGCATTCTCCTCTTGGGATCTTGGACACACACGCACATGTGCCCAGCATGAGTTTAAGCCACTGGGTCCAGGACTCAAACCACGATCAACTACATGAGAGTCCAGTGACATAGCCATTACACCAACTGCTGTTCCCAAGGAAGATACAGATAAAAACCACAATGAGATACCACCTAACCCCATTCAGACTGGTGAAGATTATAAAAACAAATAATGATAAGTGCTGGAGGGGATGTGGTGAAAGGGGAACACTCCAACACTGATGGTGAGAATCTAAGTTGGTCCAGCCACTGTGGAGAACGATATGGAGGTTCCTCAAAGACCTTCAAATAGAACTACCATATGATCCAGCAATTCCACTCCTGGATATCTACCCAAAGGACAGGAGAGCACTCAGTCAGAAAAGAGCTTGCACATCTATTTTCATTGCAGCCTTATTCATGATTGCTAAGACATGGAACCAACTCAAATGTCCACAAAGTGATGAATGGGTCTAAAAATTGTGGCACATATATTCCATGGAATACTATTCAGCCATAAAAAAAAAAAAAACAAGGCCCTGGAATTTGCTAGAAAGTGGACAAATATGGAAGATATGTTGCTGAGTGAAGCAAGTCAGGCTATGAGAGACATTGTATGTCTCCACTTAACATATACCAACTGTCCGCATTCTATGGTAGAGACTGAAAGACTGGAGGACATACAAGCATTTAAAAATTGTAATGGACACTAGAGACAAAGTGGAAAGAGAGTGTGGGCGGGGAGAAGTGTAGGAAAGGAAATTTGGGGGAGGATGGAGAGGTAAGACACTTGTGGGACACAGATAAGGTTTATTATCTGTAGATGAGGATGTGCATAATAGTCTCAACTGGGCTGGACTGAGGTGTAAATCATGCTGGGTAAAGTCTATTCCCAATCTAAATGGCATATAGTGATTTAATGTACAAATAATAAAAAAAAATTTTAAAGAAAAGACAATGTAAAATTAGAATGGACTGAAATAAAGCTAACAGCATAATAGCTAAATAAAAGCCAACATTGGAAACTCTAGGAAACATACAAGCTGTTGGAAGATAATTGAAACAACACTATTGAGGACAAATTTAAATAGCTACTCTGGAAGGAAAGACAATATGGGACAAAATGATGAAAGACAGGAACATAAATATTGAGGTTAAAGAGGAGGGTCATAAAAAGATACAGACTAATGAAGAAAAGTTCAAAATAAATAGAATAGCTGAAGAAAATATCATCCATATGTATATTTAAAAGGCTCACTTAATTTAACCAATAAATCAATCAAAGCAGTCAATACAAAGAGCATGTGCTTGAAAACATCTTAACAAAAGTATGAAAAAAAGTTTAAAAATTGGAAGAAGATTTATGTTTTTTTAAAAAGAGAATGGATAGAATAATGATCAAACAATATAAAATATTAAAGTAATAAGATTATCACTCTAAAATTTTGTTGCTCACCAGTTGGCAGTTCACATGTTAAGACACAGATATTCTCATTATTTCTGCCATGTTCACAGAGTAAAATCTGCATTAGTTTTCTAGGGAAACGATAACAAATTATCATAAGCTTGATGGCTTAGAACAACAGAAATTTGTTCTTACAGTTATGGAGACCAGAAGTGCAAAATCAAAATGTCAGTTGGGTTGTACTCTCTCCAAAAGTTCTAGAAAAGAGTCCATTCATTGTCCCCTTTAGTATCTGGTGACTTCCAGCAATTCTTGGTATTCCTTGCTTTACTTCACTCCGACCTCTGCCACCCTCTTTCCACTGCTTTCTCTTCCTTACATGTGCAGAGACTTCCTCTGCCTCTCTGAAAAGAATACACGTGATTGCATTTAGGCTGCACCTGGAAAATACTGAATTACCTCCACCTCTCAAGATGCTCAGCTGAATCACATCTTTTGCTTTATAAAGTAATAATGTCAGATTCTAGGGATTATGATGTGAGAATATCTTTGTAGCCACAATTCAACCCACTACACTACCTATATTAAGGTCTTAAAAAAAAAAAAAAAGAAAACTTGAAAACATTTCAAAACTGATTAAAATATTAAAACCAAGAACTCATGAATAAGAAAACTATACTATAAAAGTGCTGGCGGTGGCCTGGCAATAATACAATTGAACCCATAAGAAAGATCCCAGGTCTTTTTCCCAGGAGACTGTACACACCAGCGTAAAATCCTTGGTCAGTGATCCAGGTTTGCTGAGCATGGAAGAGGAGAATGGCATGAAGATCTTGTTAAGAGTACCTGTATTTCTTTCTCTTGCTTCATTAGAAATGGATAAGCACATTTTTAAAAGTCAAAATATTGGGCCAACAAGGACTTCTACATGGTCAACTGTAGCTTGAGGCCTCAACCTGGTAGCTTGAAAATCATGCCAGGCACATGTGCTTGTGTGTTCAAAATCCCAAGAAGAGAATTAAGGAGAAGGGATAGAAGCATAGCCAACCTTGCTGGAGGAGTGAGAAATCAACACTTCCCCTCTCTCTGGCAAGCACACATGCCCTATGGCAAAAACTTAAAAATAAATAAATGTATTGAACTAAATACAGAAAAATAATTATCAGGATAGAATGTGTTAGGGCCAGCCCAAGTGTCTGTTGGTTAGAAGAGGTAGATCCTACATGACCAACCACATTGGCTTGAAAAACACACAGAGCACGTGTGCATGCATGCCCCAAATTCTGACTAGATGGAGAAATGGAGGAGAAGAGATCATAGCACGATGACATCCCAGTGGGGGAGTGCTTTCTCTCTCTCTGTTTCTGTTTTTTTCTGACAAGCACATGCACCCTCTGGTAATAAAAATAAAAATAACATATAAAGAAAAGTGCCGTAATTATCTGTATGTTAAACCCAAGTTATATTTGGAAAGACTGAAAATGGAGCAGGGAATACTTAGAAAGAGGAAAGAAATCATCTTCCCTGGGAGTTGACTTTGCAATAAGACCAACTCCCCTTACGATTGTGATATGAAACAGGATAGTTAGGACAATTCAATTTTACAACTTTGAATTTGGAATCATACAAATGTACTTTCTATCAAAAAATCATTAGATTTTTTTAAGGGATAAGAAATTAGTATCTTTACAAAGAACTTAGATCTTAATCTCACATATTAAACACAAATTTTAAATGAGTACTTGAATGTAAAGCACTGGAAATCATTGGTAAATAAACTAATTTTATTATGTACAAGAGCATTTGAGCTCTAAAATCATTGACGAGATATTGAAGTACTCATAAAATAGGCCTAAAAAATTATTTCCTATGCACCAAAACCAAAATTGTTTATAAATTGGACAGCCAACAATCTTTGAAAGAAGTTTATAAATATTATGAAACAACTTGCTATATGCCTAGAACTCTTATTAATCAATTTGAGAAATACCTAACATACTTTCAGAAGACTTGGCAAAGGAAAAGAAAAAAATAATAATTCACTGCCAACAAAAAAATCAACAAAACAGAACCATTGTTTTTCATGATTGTTAATAATAAAAACAAATTCTATGGACATCATGAGGCCCGTTACTTTACATCTCTGTGAAATAAAGGAGTCTATTGCTGGTGATTAGAAATGCCTTAAACAGAAAAAGAATGCAGAATTAATTTTTTAAATGTTAGTTATCAAAAATAATCACAGGAAGAATAATTCAGTGAAGTGTCTTCAGAAATGCAAGCTGCAAAGCCAGCCCCTGAGGTGGTAGTTAATGCTGGATCCCACATGGCTGATGATATGGTTTGAGTTCAGACCTTGTGGCTTAAAAAACACACTGAGCACATGTTCATGCATGCCCCAAATCCTCCACAAAAGGAAGAAATGGAGGAGAAGGGATGACAGTGTGAGCATTCCCCATGCAGGGTGCTTTCTCACTTTCCTTCTCTCTCTGTCTCTCTCCAGTGAATGCACACACCCTCTGGCAAAATTTAAAAAAGAGAAAAAAAAAGCTGGTAATAGTACGTTACCAAAAGAAGGATGTCAAGACACATATCGATGAAGATTAAAATATTTTTGCTAGAAAATCCGCTAATCTCAACTGGGCTTAAAGTTAATTTGACCAGGGACCAGCAGTTAGCGTAATGGCTATGTCGCTGGACTCCCATGTAGTCGACCGCAGTTGAAGTCCCGACCCGATGGCTTAAACTCACGCCAGGCACGTGTGCGTGCGTGCCCAAGATCCTGAGAAGAGTATGGAGAAGAGATTGCAGCGTGCCCATCCCTGCTGGGGGGCAATGTCTTGCTTTCTGTCTCTCTGTCTCTCTCTGTCTGTCTGGCGAGTGCACACGCCCTATAGCAAAAACCTCTCAAAAAAAAAAAAAAAAGTTAATTTGACCAAAGAGAGATGGAGAGAAACTAAAATTCTTAGAAGACAATATAGGAGTAATTTAAGAAATAATTTCTTACTCTATCAAGACAAGCTACACTTTCAAATTCTTTTCAGTTCCTCCATACTTTAGGCTACCTTCCAATTCTTCATTATTCTACACAGCCCAGCCTTTGAAAATGTTATGTTTTTTTTATAGCTAAAATAGTACAAAATGCCATGCAGCATCTACCAATGTCTAAAATGCCTCAGAAATTTTATTTTATGCAAGTTTTCCAAATAGATGGATGGCCACTCTGGTCCTCACCAACTTTTCAGAGAGAATGACAGCATTAGACTTGCTTTCTTCTCTTCTCATGGATCTGGTTTCTTCCTCTTCTAATCTCTTTTTTAACTGAGATTATATATATATATATATATAATATAAGTGTTATTCCCTCCTTATTTCTATACTTATATTATTGTTATCTCAAAAATATCTATTCTCTCGACCCAGTAATCCCTGGTCCAATTTAGAAGGTTGGATGTGGTTACATGTCCCAGTAATCCCCAGAAGATGAAGGCAGAAGGATTGCAAGCTCAAGGCTGGCCTGAGTAGCAATGTAAGATTCTGTCTTTTAAAAAAGTACAAACATGGAGATTTACACCTGTAGTCTCACCTGGGAGGCTGAGGCAGGAAGATCACAAAAGAAAAGGGAAAAGAAAAATAAGACTCATCTTTCTAAAGAAGGCATTTATTCATTTTACTTCTATTTTATAACTCAGTGCTAGATACATTAAAAAGTAAATTAATGTGTTCTGATTGGTTGATATCTTACTTACTGGCTTTGATGTTGCATAATGAAATGCCAATGTTGCAGAACTGGTAATACTGCTTAAAATAACTGTACAAAAGAGAGTACTTCCAAACTAGAGTACTACTATAATATGATACAGTGTGAATAAAATGTCTCTTTGACCAGCTTAGAATCAAGTCTTATTTAAAATATTACTTTCAGGGGCCAGCAGATGGTGTACCAGTTACATTGCTGGACTCCCACATGACTGACCATGCTTCGAGTCCCAGATCCAGTGGCTTAAAACTCAGACGGGATGCATGTGCGTGTATGTGTGTGTGTGTGCCCAAAATCTGTGGAGGAGAATGGATTACACTGTGGCCATCCTCCTTTGGGGGTGATTTCTCACTTTCCATCTCACTGTCTCTGTTTTTCTGTCTCTCTCCAGCAAGTGCATGTGCCCTAAGGCAAGAAAAATCTCTCCAAAAAAAAATTACTTTTCTATTTCATAAATAGCTGGCACTTTAATTTCTACCCAAATGCAGATCTGGATGGAGAGGTTGACACTGGGTTTTAGGCTGGCTTTCTGTGTCTCAGATGTAATACCTCTCAGGGCCACCCTGGGAAGCCACATGTTCTTCTGGCATTTCTTTACGTTTATAACACAAGCAACACATTGTTTCCAGTGCCTGGGCCATCTAAAATAAGTAAAAATTTGACTTCAGTGTTGCAGGTAGTTGAGGACTGGATGAGCACCAGCCAGCCAAGACAGCAGCTTTAGTCGTTCTACAATGCCAGACCTAAAGCAAAAATGGCTAGAAACTGACCCAGAGGGTCCCATAAAAACAGGAACTGACTTGAGCCTCACTCAAATATTAAACAAATATCACCATGAGGTTTAAAATAATACAACCCTGAAATATTTCTTTGTAAGTTCTGTTTGTCTTGTTTTTAATACCCTTCAGTATTTTCTAGTCAAAATTGGAAGTGCCAGAAAAACAACACAAATACTGCCATCGTGTTTATGGCCTAACCAGAAGTGGGAAGCACTGGAAAATCAAGACACCATAATTAAAGCCCATCAAATTATAATTTTTGCAACAAAGAAGAATACAAATAACAAGAGAGAAGCCAATGTTGCCTTGACAGGGACTAAGTCTGAGGCTCACAGAGGGCGTTTTCTTTTTGAGTACATATACATAAAAAGCTAGAAATGGAAAAGGAAAGAAGAAATGGAAGTGCTTATTTGGGAATGATTAAAAGGCGAAGTTGTGAGCATGTGTAACAAAATCTATGCCCAATTCCAGTATCCATTTTAACTATCAATATCAGTGGCTTTCCTGTTAAAAGGTTTTGGGTTTTGCTATGTAGACGTCAAGTAGACGGTTAGACTTTATTTTCATTCTTTGCCTCTATCCAATGTCATACGGATACATCACAGGAATAAATTGTAAAGTAGACAAGAAATAAGGATGTGGGAAGTCTACAACTCAATCAGTTTTGTTGTTTGAGGCGGTACGATTGAGGCTAAATCTTACAAATTTGTAATTGGAGGCAGACTTTCATTTGGCCAGTAAACCAGTGTATGCTGAGCAGCTAACTTATCAGCACGGTGCAGACAGTTGACTTTGTGACTGAGGAGAGGTTCAACTGTAAGAGGAAAACGCTGGGGTTTATTTTAAACATGGTATGTGTTGTAACGCATTTAGCAAGCAGTTGGATATTTCGAGCCTGGAGAGAAGCAGGGAGCAAGACAGACGGGTGTTAATCAAATATGTAAAGGTGAATGAAATCTAGAAAGAGAAGAAAAGAATGACAAAGCTACATGTGACACTTGTTAAGCGGACTGGATGAAGCAAAGAAAGCAGAGTCAGCTTCACAAGTACCAATCTGTGCAGTCTCATGAGCTGTACACTCAAAGACGTCCTAAGCCTAATGTAATGTTCTGTTGCCACATCTTGAAATTCATAATTTTACCTTTAAACTTCTGTTTTGTAAGTAAAGTTGACTGGGGCCATGGAGGATGCTTGTGAGTAGGGGAACCACGTAGCATATGCATGTTCACAATCCCTTGTTTTCTGATTCATTTGCAATGTCTCATGAGCACAGAATTCCAGTGGGACGTCACATCTAGGAGTTACTGAGATTCAAAGCAAGTAAAAGGTAAGCGTATTCCATCTTGGACTGAGTAAGGCGAGGAGAGAGAAGGCCAAAAGCCTGGTGAGACTATGCTCTCTGTTCAAACTCAAACTTGCTGGTGTGAATGAAATCAATCATGTTTTATTTTTTAGTACCTTTAACAGTACTTTTTCTTGCTTTTTGAGCAAGATAATCACATCTTTTATTTTGCCCTGAACCCCACAAATTAGCACCAACCCCAGGAGGCTAATTAGGTTGAAGAAGAATGAGGATAATCAAAGTCACAGAAGTCAAAGGAGAAGTGTCTAGGAGACAGAGCTTTTGAATATTTGTTCCTAGAGTGAGGGTTGAGGAGCCAGACCTGACATGCCTGTCCTCTCAGGTAACACAGGGCGGGGGCTCCATAAATGTGGCTCAACTCCCGAGTCTGGCCTTTTTCCTCTCTGTCCAATGTCTGGGGATTGAGACTAGACATTGAGTATGGAGGTTAAGTGGTTTTTGGTAATCTTTGAGAGAGCAATATGAAGAGAGTGGCTAGACTGGAAGACAGATTTCAAAGGACAGAGAAACTAAAATTCTTAGAAGACAATACAGGAGTAATTTAAGAAATAATTTCTTACTCTATCAAGACAAGCTACACTTTCAAATTCTTTTCAGTTCCTCCATACTTTAGGCTACCTTCCAATTCTTCATTATTCTACACAGCCCAGCCTTTGAAAATGTTATGTTTTTTTTATAGCTAAAATAGTACAAAATGCCATGCAGCATCTACCAATGTCTAAAATGCCTCAGAAATTTTATTTTATGCAAGTTTTCCAAATAGATGGATGGCCACTCTGGTCCTCACCAACTTTTCAGAGAGAATGACAGCATTAGACTTGCTTTCTTCTCTTCTCATGGATCTGGTTTCTTCCTCTTCTAATCTCTTTTTTAACTGAGATTATATATATATATATATATAATATAAGTGTTATTCCCTCCTTATTTCTATACTTATATTATTGTTATCTCAAAAATATCTATTCTCTCGACCCAGTAATCCCTGGTCCAATTTAGAAGGTTGGATGTGGTTACATGTCCCAGTAATCCCCAGAAGATGAAGGCAGAAGGATTGCAAGCTCAAGGCTGGCCTGAGTAGCAATGTAAGATTCTGTCTTTTAAAAAAGTACAAACATGGAGATTTACACCTGTAGTCTCACCTGGGAGGCTGAGGCAGGAAGATCACAAAAGAAAAGGGAAAAGAAAAATAAGACTCATCTTTCTAAAGAAGGCATTTATTCATTTTACTTCTATTTTATAACTCAGTGCTAGATACATTAAAAAGTAAATTAATGTGTTCTGATTGGTTGATATCTTACTTACTGGCTTTGATGTTGCATAATGAAATGCCAATGTTGCAGAACTGGTAATACTGCTTAAAATAACTGTACAAAAGAGAGTACTTCCAAACTAGAGTACTACTATAATATGATACAGTGTGAATAAAATGTCTCTTTGACCAGCTTAGAATCAAGTCTTATTTAAAATATTACTTTCAGGGGCCAGCAGATGGTGTACCAGTTACATTGCTGGACTCCCACATGACTGACCATGCTTCGAGTCCCAGATCCAGTGGCTTAAAACTCAGACGGGATGCATGTGCGTGTATGTGTGTGTGTGTGCCCAAAATCTGTGGAGGAGAATGGATTACACTGTGGCCATCCTCCTTTGGGGGTGATTTCTCACTTTCCATCTCACTGTCTCTGTTTTTCTGTCTCTCTCCAGCAAGTGCATGTGCCCTAAGGCAAGAAAAATCTCTCCAAAAAAAAATTACTTTTCTATTTCATAAATAGCTGGCACTTTAATTTCTACCCAAATGCAGATCTGGATGGAGAGGTTGACACTGGGTTTTAGGCTGGCTTTCTGTGTCTCAGATGTAATACCTCTCAGGGCCACCCTGGGAAGCCACATGTTCTTCTGGCATTTCTTTACGTTTATAACACAAGCAACACATTGTTTCCAGTGCCTGGGCCATCTAAAATAAGTAAAAATTTGACTTCAGTGTTGCAGGTAGTTGAGGACTGGATGAGCACCAGCCAGCCAAGACAGCAGCTTTAGTCGTTCTACAATGCCAGACCTAAAGCAAAAATGGCTAGAAACTGACCCAGAGGGTCCCATAAAAACAGGAACTGACTTGAGCCTCACTCAAATATTAAACAAATATCACCATGAGGTTTAAAATAATACAACCCTGAAATATTTCTTTGTAAGTTCTGTTTGTCTTGTTTTTAATACCCTTCAGTATTTTCTAGTCAAAATTGGAAGTGCCAGAAAAACAACACAAATACTGCCATCGTGTTTATGGCCTAACCAGAAGTGGGAAGCACTGGAAAATCAAGACACCATAATTAAAGCCCATCAAATTATAATTTTTGCAACAAAGAAGAATACAAATAACAAGAGAGAAGCCAATGTTGCCTTGACAGGGACTAAGTCTGAGGCTCACAGAGGGCGTTTTCTTTTTGAGTACATATACATAAAAAGCTAGAAATGGAAAAGGAAAGAAGAAATGGAAGTGCTTATTTGGGAATGATTAAAAGGCGAAGTTGTGAGCATGTGTAACAAAATCTATGCCCAATTCCAGTATCCATTTTAACTATCAATATCAGTGGCTTTCCTGTTAAAAGGTTTTGGGTTTTGCTATGTAGACGTCAAGTAGACGGTTAGACTTTATTTTCATTCTTTGCCTCTATCCAATGTCATACGGATACATCACAGGAATAAATTGTAAAGTAGACAAGAAATAAGGATGTGGGAAGTCTACAACTCAATCAGTTTTGTTGTTTGAGGCGGTACGATTGAGGCTAAATCTTACAAATTTGTAATTGGAGGCAGACTTTCATTTGGCCAGTAAACCAGTGTATGCTGAGCAGCTAACTTATCAGCACGGTGCAGACAGTTGACTTTGTGACTGAGGAGAGGTTCAACTGTAAGAGGAAAACGCTGGGGTTTATTTTAAACATGGTATGTGTTGTAACGCATTTAGCAAGCAGTTGGATATTTCGAGCCTGGAGAGAAGCAGGGAGCAAGACAGACGGGTGTTAATCAAATATGTAAAGGTGAATGAAATCTAGAAAGAGAAGAAAAGAATGACAAAGCTACATGTGACACTTGTTAAGCGGACTGGATGAAGCAAAGAAAGCAGAGTCAGCTTCACAAGTACCAATCTGTGCAGTCTCATGAGCTGTACACTCAAAGACGTCCTAAGCCTAATGTAATGTTCTGTTGCCACATCTTGAAATTCATAATTTTACCTTTAAACTTCTGTTTTGTAAGTAAAGTTGACTGGGGCCATGGAGGATGCTTGTGAGTAGGGGAACCACGTAGCATATGCATGTTCACAATCCCTTGTTTTCTGATTCATTTGCAATGTCTCATGAGCACAGAATTCCAGTGGGACGTCACATCTAGGAGTTACTGAGATTCAAAGCAAGTAAAAGGTAAGCGTATTCCATCTTGGACTGAGTAAGGCGAGGAGAGAGAAGGCCAAAAGCCTGGTGAGACTATGCTCTCTGTTCAAACTCAAACTTGCTGGTGTGAATGAAATCAATCATGTTTTATTTTTTAGTACCTTTAACAGTACTTTTTCTTGCTTTTTGAGCAAGATAATCACATCTTTTATTTTGCCCTGAACCCCACAAATTAGCACCAACCCCAGGAGGCTAATTAGGTTGAAGAAGAATGAGGATAATCAAAGTCACAGAAGTCAAAGGAGAAGTGTCTAGGAGACAGAGCTTTTGAATATTTGTTCCTAGAGTGAGGGTTGAGGAGCCAGACCTGACATGCCTGTCCTCTCAGGTAACACAGGGCGGGGGCTCCATAAATGTGGCTCAACTCCCGAGTCTGGCCTTTTTCCTCTCTGTCCAATGTCTGGGGATTGAGACTAGACATTGAGTATGGAGGTTAAGTGGTTTTTGGTAATCTTTGAGAGAGCAATATGAAGAGAGTGGCTAGACTGGAAGACAGATTTCAAAGGACAAAGGAGTGAGTAAAGAACATTAATGCTGCAAGGATAAGTTACACGGCCAGAAGGTGTGTCGGAAGTCTGGGTGGGTGGATAGAGAAACTTACTGGGATACCATGCTTTCTACTCTCTGTAGGCTTGACTATATTATGAAATGAGAAAACAGGAAATTTTTCTAAGATATATGTAAGGCAGGAACCTCAACTCTAAGAAGTCTTGTTCGTAATGTTTACAGATCCCGAAGAAGTTACCTGGAGGTCCATCAGGGGAACATGAGTTTATTACTTACAGACAGGACAGATGTACCAATGACAGCTGGCTGGTAAGTGATTCCCTACTGTCAGGAAGCACAAACTTAAGTTATGTATGTTAAAATCAAAGCATACATAAATCGCTAAAAAGATCAATGTAGACTCACTATCTCCAAGCCAAGGTCTGACTTCTACATACATTGTTTGAAGATAACAATAGAAGGGTAGTTTATTGATTAACAGAATCAGCAAGATACAAGTTAAGGTTTAGTGCTTCTGATCTTGTGATGTTGACAATCGGAGAAGTACATAGCTCTGGAACAACCCCGGCCATGGGCCAGTTCCATGAAGTAAAGGTAATGTTAACAAGATGCTTATGAGCCCAAGCTGTGGCCTGTAGCCATATTCCAGGGAAGAAAGGAAGGAAGGGAGGAGTGAGAGCTCAATGTATGGAGTATACCCGCAACGTGTTCAAGCCAAGAACAACACTGAAATCATTGTATAAAATAGTCCATGCAGAAAAAATACAACTTGTAGGTTCAATAGACACTTAGGTTATAAGTCAAAACTGGACATTTAGCTTGGGTTATAAGTCAAGCTTGGATTGTTTTACTTTATTTATCTTTAGTATTCTCTCTTACTCGAAAGGAGAAATGTTGCTGACCGTCTATGAACATGGCAGTAGAATTGTGCTAGACCTTAGGCTATATTTGCTGCTTTTGTTTCCAGTTATACTTACGGGCTACAGTACACTAAACATTCACGTTCTTTCCTCAAGATCAATCGTGTCCTGTGATGTGGTCTAAAGACAGAAATTCAATCTGTGTCATTGAATTTCTGCATATTGATATTTCTCTCATTATGAAGCCGACGGGCCCATGAGGGACTTGGTTCTACAACTTCTGCTTCATTAGCACCAAATGAGTAGTGATCAGTGCCAAACAACAGGGAGATTCCTGCTTTTATTACTCCAGGTCCAAGGTTATGGCATTGGCCTAGAGAGTAATATTGGCCTGAGGAAAACTGAAACATACCCTGCCCTAGTAAAAACACAAACTGCATATACTGTAGACATCTTTGAATGATTATACCTGAAAAACTAATCCCAGTTGTACTGAGATCATTAGCTTTTCAAATATGTCCAAAAGTATCATATTATAGCCTCCTACTCAGAATTAATTCCTGGCCCCAACTTTGCTTTCAGCATGTTCACTTATCATACAGGGAAAGCCAAAGTGGGAGCAAATCTATGTTTCTATGTATTGCCAACACTTGTTCTTTATCATGAGTGTGTTTTTATAGGGTGAACAAGTTTGGGTTCTAATTTCAGCTGAGAGCCACAGAGTTTGAAGCTCCTAAAAAATGAATCAATTCAACTCGCTTTAGTATAAATGACTGTAACCAAGAGGCTTAAAGAAAAAAGTGAGAGAAAAGAACCTCTACTTATCTCCGTAGCAGATTAGAAAACACATTTTACTTGTAGAATAGTACTGGTTTCAAAATTATTCTGAAAAATCAGAGAGCAGGGCCATCTTCTCGCCACCATTTCGTGGCTCGTGACCTTGTCATCCCACATGGAGACAGAAAAATAGACCCGAGTCTCCTCCCTCTCCCGGCCCATCAAATGTCCTCTTCAGAGTCAACAGCAGTGCCTGATCCAATTATCTATCAGTGCTTCTCTTCAGGCCTCTTGGCTGACAGTAGACTGTGTTGGATTCCTGGTCATTTGTGGTGTGTCTTGAAGACGCTAGCTAACTGTTCTTCCCTTCCTCAAGTGGTCCTATTCATTTCAGCTCGAGGTAATTGCATGTTTGAGTTTACAGTAAAAGTATAAATATGTAACGATAAACATGCTCTTATTGTACCGGATTCACACACACGTGAATTTAAAAAGAAGAAAGAGAGGAAGGAAAGGAGGGAGGGAGAGAGGAGGAGAGGACAGGAGGGAGGAAGGGAGGCTACAGAACATCATGGTAGAGAGATTGTTGGTCATTCCAAATTTTATGAGGAAGACAGAGTTTGTGATGTTGTAAGAATTATCCGTGAATTGTTAATAACTCAAATGTCAGTGTGTTGCTGGCGTAAATAACAGCAGTGCAGCCCAGGGCTCACTATGAAGCTGTAAGACTGTAAGCAAGCAAGCCGTCTCCCACAAGCCACCTACATGATCTTTGCCATCTTAACACACT
>NW_006159559.1:3631572-3636275 GCF_000334495.1 Tupaia belangeri chinensis | reverse complement strand
ATATAGCACTCTTCAGATTTATAAACTCAAGTCTATATGATTTTAAAGAAAGCTTTACAATCCTGCTATACTCCTTCTGCTTCACTGGGTTGTCTGTTCTGGGGGGCGTGGACTTGATCCCACATTTCTTTTGTAATCTACTTGGCCCACAGCCCTGTGCTATGCTTATAATAATGAAGTACGTATGACAATGCTCAGGGAATGAGGGCAGCTTGTCTAACTTCAAGGAGTTTAGTACATGAGCAATTTTCTACACAAAAAGCATAGAAAATTCAAAATATTAATTTTCAAGTGTGAACAAAAGGGAACGAGAAAAAATTACATACGAGACTCAGACGGCTTCAGACTTTGACAGTCTACATAATCTTTCATACGAAGAGACAAAAAACTAAATGTTTCCTAAAGATAGGCTCATGAAAAAAGAGTTTCTTTTAATCCAAAACATATTGACCCTTGGAATTATAAGGTAATCTCAGCCGTTTTAGAAATGCTCATGTCAATATGCTCAATCAAATTCTTACTAGTGAAAAGGGGAGAGAAGTTGAAGAGGCAGAAATAAAAGTGACCTTTTTGAAAATTTCTTTTGCCTTCATTGTGCTCAGATTTGAAGAACATTCACTGTTTTCTTTGTTAAAATTTTCCCAAGTGTCATCAAACTAAGAACTTAGGGCATCATGTCTGGTTTTGAGTAGAGAGTAATTACCCTCTGCACCCTACAAATGTGGGTAAGTTTGCACTGAAATAAACCATCCAAATCCATGACGAACATCAAAATTGTAGACATAAGAAGCAGAGCGGAAAATTGTAGTATGACAAAATAGCTACATTTAATTATGTAAAATTACATAGAATTTTAGTCTTCTTTAGAGGTGCTTTATTTAAGCTTACATCTAAAGGCATGTCTTTGGTTAATGTAACTTTCATTTTCAAGTCAGGGAGTTCACAGAACAACATTTAATATGTTTAAAATTCAAGCACGTTACAATATTGACAAGTTTTGAAGGGTTTGGGTCCATGTTTTTAGGGCAGTCATTTAGGCTCACTCGGTTCGCTTTCTTTCTAGTGTCATATCTTACATATACCCTTGCCTTTTAAAGGGCCTCTGTGCTCTTTGACAGGATAAATACATATCTTAGGTTCCAGAATCTACTGAAAATTTTCTTCTAGGGAGCATTATAAAAGATGGTGTCTCTCTATGCAAGGCCTTAGTAGGTCCTATGGCAGGCCATGGTTATCCTTATCATCGGGTGACCCCAGAAAAGCTACATTAGTGACCTATTCTGACCAGAAGAAACGCTCTGAGAGGCTTGCTAGCAGTCTAGCTGTAAGGCTGAGAGATGAATATGAACTTCTGATTGCACCGAGCTCATTAAGTATCATCATGTTCCCTATTTAGGCAGCCCCTATAGCCACTTTCAGAGGAAAGGTGCACCTTCCAAACACGTTTATTATACCAGCTGTAGGGGATTGATTGAACTAAGGGCTGGGACTCAGGTGTCACTGTGAGTCAAAATGCAATCAGATTCTCCTATTCTGGGGATTGATGGTAAGAGAGGAAGTAACCGAAGAGCATGAGAGTAAGAATGAGTGGAACATCAAAGAAAAGAAACAAGAAGTCATTTTCCTGGAGCTACCTCAGAGCCTAGAAGCTTCCCATTTTAATCCACCTCTATCCTTGCAATGAATCATTTCTCTCTTTCTCTTAAACCCAGATCAGTCTCATTTCAAAGCAACCCACAGAAAGCCCAGCATGATTTGCTACATAATGATACAATAAAGAAATAATTTATTTACTTCTACAATTTTCAGGACCACTCTTTGTAAATGAAATGTGGCCTTTGCACTTTAGAGAGCTCACTAGCTCTTCGCCATGCCAGTTTTCTAACTTCCACTCAGAGTCTGCCTCTTCGATCCAAAATGTGTGACTTCTGCGTGCAAAATGGCATTGAGAGAATCGCAAAGATGGAGACTGGCCAATCCTTCTGTTCAGGTGTGGCTCTCAAGCCTTGTAACCAAGGCTCCACTTTTCCAAACTCTATTTGCAATTACTTTCTTATCTGCCCGTATCTGAATGACCACTTGAGAAATTTCGCAGAAGTAGAGGGGAGTATTACTCTTTCCAGTGGTAGGGCACATGCTCCTAGTTGATCAAGTAAGAGCTGCATCAGACAGAGCGGTCTGACAGGACTCCCACTCCCATCCCCAGGTAGTTCTGCTGCATGAAGCTCTCTAAAGAACATGTCCATCTTCATCTACCAAGTCCTGGATAAAATACTTGTGTGTGAAGAGATAATGATAAAAATGATATCTCCTTCAGAAGGGACCTGTCAAGTGTGCTTCTGTAGAGGTGCCATCTTATTGCGGCTCTCTACATGTGGTACATCTGCATTCCCTGTGAACCAGGCACACACTTGACCCAAACGAGGTCAAATACTCTCATTCCTGAAGCTTGCAATTAAAATCAACAAATGGTGAGTTTACCTCATTATGTGAAGCCAAGCTAGAACGCCAAGGAGAGGCTGCCATTTTAAAGCAGCCCAGTGCAAGTTGACGAGTAAATTGAGAAGCAGTCACCTGAGAGAGAAGAATGAAGCTAGCACGCAGCATGGAGGAGATACCGAGCAGAGATGGAGAGGGAGGTGAGGAGAGAAAATTAAACACTGTACAACTTTTATATGTATAATCACATTTATGTATAACTTAGATACAATGCTTACATATCCTACCATTCTCTCTGAAATTGAATTCCTTAGAATAAATTCCACCCCACTTCGACTGGCGTGCATAGATTTCTGGCCCTCACAATAAAATGTGCATGGCCAATTAACTTCTTAGCATAAACAATAGATCATTAAGTAGCAATCTTTGGACCTAAGGTTCTTAGTTCTAGTCATAGTTGAGGTTGGATTCTAAAGTCCCTTTGTATTTATTGCATACTTTCTGCCATTGAAATTATTATCCCTAGAAAAAGAGGGTCCTATATTTTGCAGATACTCATTGAGCTACTTTGTGCATAGCAATGAATCAGCCAGGGTTCTTTCCTGTCGGGGTGGGGAAATCAATGCTGTAAACGAATAATGATGGCGGCATGTGAGAACCTGTAAGAGAGACTCAAGCTCATGCTCTAGGGCTCCGAGATCTACCATATTTAATTTTGCCTACTTCACAGAGAGTTATGAGAGTCAATACTTTGCAAAACCAATCACGCGAGACAAGTAAACATTAGTTTAATTTCAGTAATTTGCACTTAAAGTCTGAGGAGATAAAGCACTGTTTGCTTGGCACACATTGGCGTTTCATAAACGTGAGTCCCCCTCTGCCCCGTGTCCTGCCTTCTCTTGCTGCCTCCCATCACCACTTAACAGCTAAAACTCAGGCACGAAACAAGATTAGGCAATTTGTCAACTTGCCTGAGAATACAGCTTAATTTAGAGCTGACAACAGAGCTCTAAGTTCTTTTCACTGTGAGGTAAAGTTTTCCTTAACAAGATTTATTTAAAAAAAGAAAATAGTACAGCCTTCTCATTAAATAAGCCTGTTGAGCCACAAACTTGCTTAGTTCCTCCCCTTCCTGATGTATCATAAAGCAATAATGGAGAAAAACTTTTTTTAAGTATAAACTCAGGACCAGCAGTTGGCGTAATGGCCATGTCACTAGACTCCCATGTAGTCGACCGTGGATCAAGTCACGGACCCGGTGATTTGAACTCATGCCGGGCGCATGTGCATCCATGTGTGCCCAAGATCCCGAGAGGAGAATGGAGGAGAAGGGATTGCAGCATGGCCATCCTCCCTGAGAAGTGATTTCTCACTTTCTCTCTCTCTCTTTCTGGCAAGCACACGCACCCTATAGCAAAAACCTCTCAAAATTTGTTTTTTTAAAAAATATAAACTCCAATGACAAAGAAAACAGGGGAGAGGGCATGAACACATTGTCTGAAGAATGAGAGAAGTAAATGGAGTTTCCAGGGCAGGAAGCTCCACCTCCCTGTGTGGAGGACTGGAGAACAAGACAATCCAATGAGAACAGACTGGCTGTGCCAAGGAGCTTGGGGGTTTGGTGCGTTGCACAGCAGGGAGGAGAGAGAAAGCCAGAAGTCTCGTCCCTTGCCTATGTGAGGACAGCAGATGCCTACCTGCCCATGGGAGCCCAGAAGCTAGTTTTGAGATGGAGTGACCTGGGAGCAGCAAACGAGGTTCAGAGCAAGAAGAGTGATGTACAAGGTGGAAAATAGGGAACTAAAGTCGCGTTCCGAGCCTGGACCCAAGAACACCTTAGCGAAGTGCTGCCCTGTAGTAGAGAGGTTAGATCTTTTTCTTGGGAGAAAGCTCTACAGGAAACTCTTTCACAGGCCAGCATCTCAGCGATGGGCTTGTTTCCTAACCATTCGGAAACAAAGAATGCTGCTTCCCAGGCCCCCTGCACACCCACACTTCTCCCAGGAAGCTCTTTTAAAAAAATCATTTACTCAAGTGATAGTCAAATAAAATTTACCATTTCAAAGTGAACAATTCAATGGCATCTAGTACATTCACAATGTTTTGTTTTTGGTTTTTCATTCTTTTTTTTTTTTTAAGAGACAGACAGAGAGGGAAAGTGAGAAAGCACCCCCTAGGAGGGATTACTATGCCCACAATCCCTTCCCTTCCATTCTCCTCCTGGGATCCTGGGCACACACACAAACACACACACACACACACAC
>NW_006159559.1:3591793-3629669 GCF_000334495.1 Tupaia belangeri chinensis | reverse complement strand
TCCCCCTGGGATCCTGTGCACACACACACACACACACACACACACACACACACACACACATGCCCAGTATGATTTTCAAGCTGCCAGGTCTCGGACTTGACCTGAGGTGAGCTATGTGGGAATCCAGAGCCTTCGCCACACAACATGCTGGCCCCCACAGCGTCTCTACCTTGTTCCAAAATAATTCCATCACTCCAAAGAAGGGTTCTGCTCCCATTACACACTTCTTATGCTCCCCTTTCTCCAGCCTTTGGAACTCATCAATCCCCATTTGGTCTCCAGGGAGTTATCTGTTTTGGATATTTCACACTAAGGGAATCATAAAACATATAACCTTTTGTATCTAACTTCTCTCGCTTAGCATGACATTCTTGAAGTTCATCCACATTATAGCAAGCATCAACTCTTCATTAATTTTTATGTTTCAATAATATTTCATTGTATGGGTATACCAAAACCCAAGTCAGCATTTGATGCCTTGGTTTTTAATAAAAACCATCAACAATCTCCATACATAGGACAATAGAGAGAAACCAAAGTAAACAGAAAATAGAACATGGAGGAAACAATATAGTTAAGAAAACACAATAATAATGCAACAAATCATATATCTGAGTAAAAAAACATTCATGTGTATATATTGACATGTGTAAATACATGCATATCTACATACATACAGCATCCTTAAGATAATAGGAGATATTGTGAGAAAGAAACAAAGGTTTTAAAAAATGCTGAAATAAAAATAATACCCAGACGTTTAGGAGATGGAACCATCCTGAGAAGTTGACAGAGATAGAAATTTTGAGAGAAAAAATAAAAGACTTAGACAAGTGTGAGAAGCATATTAGGCAATGTGTTTACTACTCTGAGACAAATAGGTTTCTTAGCCTAAGATTTTACACTCAGCCAAACTATTAGTCAAGGGTTAGAGTAAGGACATTTTCTGACATGAAAGGTTTTAGAAAATTCGCTTCCCGGGACTTTCTAAGGAATCTGCTTGTACGCTCCAACAAAATGAGAGAAGGAAAAACCATGGGTCCAGGAAACAGTAGATGTAAGTTGGCCAGCAGCGCAGAAGAGCTCCAGCCTGCAGCTGTATCATGGGCTGAGTGCACAAGCAGTCCAGGATTCAGCAGAAGACCAAGGACTCAGTTTCTTTGCAAACACAGGGTATGGACACTGCCATACATTTGTACCAGCAGAACACATCACTTTCGAAAGTCCAGGCCTGCTCCGGAGAAGGTGCATTATTAAAAAGGATCTGAACTTGTCAGCAATGTCAACACAGTAAGCTTGTAGTTAAAGATATTTACCAACCATCTATGATTAACACGGGAAAGGTATGGGCTGTGCGCTGGTTAGTCTCCCTTGGCCCCTCCAAATCCATTCTCCACCCTTATTTGCCTGTCCTGTGCCCAGAAAGGCTAACTTCTAGAGGATGTATCACCAGGCTACCTTGGTCTCTGGCTTGCAACTGGGCTAGCCAATGGGAAGCACTGGCAGGCCATTGGAGGGCAGGAAAGTGAGCCCAGGGTCTACCCAGGCCAGTCGACAGCTGTCCTTTCCTCAGAGGCTCCATCTATTGTAGGAAGTCCCACTTTCCTGGCTGTAGCTCTCTCCTGGGTCCAGAACCATTCCCTCTTCTTTCTTCCTCAAGGCTAGGGGGGTCATAATGACTTCCCGTGGTGGCTAGTTCCCTTAATTTTCCATTCCTTTGTAAAGGGCCCCTTTATTAAACTCTATTCACATAAAAACCTTTGACTGTCACTTTTTTCCTACTGTGACCCTAACTAATAAATGTCTTTAAGTCTAAATAGAAAGAGTCAAACTTTACATAGACATCAATAAAGTATATAAAAGATAATTTAAAAAAGAATATTCCCCTTCTGAGTTTAACATCATTTGTAGGTTTTGTGTGTGTGTGAGAGAGACAGACAGACAGACAGACAGAAAGGAGGAGAGAGAGAAAGAGAGAGGGGAAAGGTTTGGAAGGGGAGAGGTGCATTACATTTTATTTATTTCAGAATCTCGCAGTAGTCAGATGCACGAAAAGATTATTTAGTATTGGTACTTGGGGACAGTGTTTTATAGAATAAGAAGGCCACACAATGCTTAATACTTAGTTTGGTAAAGTATATATTAAGAGCTTTATTATTTTGTGTAATAAACATGCTAAAAAACAAATTCTCTTTTATTATAACTTATGATCCTGACACCAACACTATGTTCTCTCTGTTCTCTCTTCCTTAGCAAGTCAAGTCATGAGTAATAATAGTTATAAACATACGTAATAATAGTAATAATCATAATACACATATAATTTTGAATCCTAATTTTGCCACTTAAAAGTATATAATGAGCATGTTTCCATGCTGGTACATAATTTTCGTAACCATTACTTGCAAATTCTACATTGTATCTAATCATATGGATGTACCATAAATCATAAAGCTCTGCTCTTCCATTTTTTCCTAGGTAATTGTCCCATAACCTATATGAAAACTTTTTACTATGCACAAAATAAATCAGTCTGATAGGCATGAGTTTTTCCTTAGAAGAGTAACTTAAGTTGAAGCTTAAACTGTGCTTGCTCTAGGATCTAAAGCGGCCTGCAAGACTGATGGACAAGTTGACTAATGGTTTATGTGTACTGAGAAATGGAACAGCCCCAAGGGGAAAAGAGAAAAGGGACTTGCAGACCCAGACTTAGTTCAGTAACAATGCTTGAGGCTCAGAGAGGGACAGAGTTCTAAATACGACAATATGTCTGCTGTTTTAATTTGTCTGATGAACAGTTGCATGGCCTTTTTAAAAACCAAGTATCAATGAGATGTTAGAGGCCCAAGGCCATGAGGGGTGAAGGACTCGTCTGCCCCCAGGGAGAACACAGAGCACTGTCACCACTCACTCTGTGGACCCAATGAGTAACAGCACGGATAGTATGCACACCTGTAGCTTTAGGGAGTGAGGGTCAACTGCAAAGGCACCTGTATCAGGAGCAGCCTTGAGGTGCCTTCCACAGCTGCTATAGCAGACATTCTGCAGAGATGGCGCCACAGGTTGTTCAAATGAGTGTTTGAAATTGCTGACCCTTCAGCAATTCCCAAAACATACTGGGAAAACCCTGGTGGGACTGTCCAGACATTGGGACAGAATTTTTCTTAAAATTCTATTTATGTTAATGAGGTCTTAATTTTCCTCTGAGTTAGGGAAGGCTAGGAAAGAGAAATTGCATTTTACAAGTTTTATGCTTGGTGGAAGGTACACAGACATTCACTGTACTGTTCTCTAACTTCTTTGAAATATCTTATTTCAAAAGATGAAATAAGGGTGAAAGTAAACATACACTTGTATAGAAGGAAGGGACGTATGGGGAATTTACACAGTATTTTCAAAGGAAATTTTGCTGGAACTGACAAGTATATTAAGCTTCTTTGAAAAAGAAAACTTCCAGAGACTGTTTTGCAGCTATATGGTTTAGTTTAACAGTGCTTCTAAGGTCCCACGACTTCAGTAAAGAACTTCATATGAATAAGCCTCTAGAGTAATGTTTCTAAAAACACAAGCTGTGGAACTGTTCATTTTCCTGGCTGAAAGAAAGGTTGCCAGCATTCAACTTTCAGTCTCAAAGTCTGAATTCACTTATTTTATGGCTAAGATGGTCAACGTTAACATAGGATCTGTAGTGGATTTTCATGTCACAGATTAAAAAAAAAAAAAAAAAGAAAGCAATACATAATCTAAACCCAAAGGTGGAGTTTTCCCCAAGTTTACTTTATTAAAAACATGTGGACTTCCCATTTTCCACTTTAATACGTTCCAAAGTGGACCAGGTGGCGTGTAGGTTAAGATGCTTGATCCCACGTGACCAACTGTGTGGTACCAGCCTCAGACCCAGCGGCTTGAGAATCACACAGGGCACGTGTGTGCGCGTTCAGAATTCCAAGAGGAGACTGAAAGGGGAAAGGAATGAGTGTGGCCATCCCTTTTGGAGGGTGTTTTTCGCTTGCCCTTTTTCTCTGTCTCTTTCTCTGGTGAGCTCATGTGCCCTTAAGCAAAACAAACAACAACAACAACAAAAAACATTTAAAAAAAAAAAGTTCCAAAGTATTAGAATGAATTTGGATGATTTTGGTTGCAAGCCACAGAGACTCAACCTGAACAAAGAAAGTGGTGGTTTACTAGATGGATTCCAGTAGGTTGAGGTTGCAGATGGCAGAAGCAGAGCCAGCCTGGGGGTGGGGGGGTTGGAATCTCGCATTGCAGCTCTCCTCAATACAATGGTTTTACTCTTTTTCATATAAAGATGGCCTTCCCTCTGTGGAGAAGGTGGCGGCAATAAACCCCAGCAAAGTAACGTCTCCCCAGATCTGTCGTTTCAAAAATTCTGTATTAGGGTTCTGATCAGCCCATTTTGGTCACCTTCTTTCTATTCCTTGATCAGTCATGTGGCCAAGAAGGTAGTGTCCTTCCTCTGCCAGTCTGAAGTCTGTAAGCTCTACTCATTGGAAGGAAGGGATAGCACAGACAAGGCTAGGGAGGATGGGAGGATAACTCTCCATTTGGGCCTATAAAACAGAAAGGGTAAAATAAATAAAGAAAAATTACCCTCAATCGCATCCCCCCTAAGTGAAAAGTTTTGAATGAGCATTATATTCCAGTGTGTTCATATACAAATTAACATACAGTAATGTCAGAGAGCCACTTACTAAACACATGGTTTTGAAATCTATCAGCGGAAACAGGATGAAAAATACAAGAACAATGCTCATCTCTTGGAGATCCCTGAAGTTTAGCCCTACAGGAAAAAAAAAAAAAAAACTGTTTCTGTTCATGAAATAATCCTCAAGAAACGAAGCCCCATCCTATCAGTTTGTGAAACAAGTAGCAACTGGCACATAATATCAAGTAATATAAAGATTTTATTTTAAATGTGCACAGTAAGAAAGAGGACCCCACCAAAGTGATTTCCGGGTATAAGGTACAATGTAGGCACAGGCCTGCCTGCCCTCCGCTTGGCCAGCAGCAGGTGGATTGTGGACCTGGCACCAAGCATTAGTGGAGGCGCTATGGAAGTGTAGTAACTGAAACGGACTAAAGTCCTCTGCTCTTTTGGAATCAATAAACCATCGGGGATGGGGGAGCGTGATAAATAAGTAGGTGAATGTTCCAATGGGTCAAGAGATCATTTTTGAAATAATTACTTTAATTCTTTAAATAGAACTCTTATAAAAGTTCATAGTAAATAAAATATCAGGGTCACCATGTAGGTCTCAGCAAGAAACTGAAGAAACTGTTAGAAAACCAACACTGATATTTATTTTGTAAAAACAGTGGAATAAAATACCTTGGTACTGAAGATCTTTATTTACCAATACCATGAGAAAACTATTATGTTTTGCTAAATTATTTCCTTCCCCTCAAAAAATTTTTAAAAAATGGAGCCTTCACAGTATTAGCCAAGGAATCACAGCCATAACATGGTCTTTATTTACAAAAATTATGATTCTATAAAATCATATTTCCACTTTTACAGGACACAGAAATTATAAATTGAAAGAAAAAAATTATGTAAAGAAAAACATTTCTGTTTTAGTTTTATTTTTCTCATTTGAGATTTTTTTACTTTGCATTCTCTTTGTGCTTTTTTCTCCTTTATTCTTACATCCTTATACTTTTAAATTTTATTCTTTGGAAGATTTAAAGTCTATGAATTTACCTCTTAGTAGAATCTTGGCTGAAGCACATCAGTGACCTCATGTTCTAAATATTTTGTAATTGCTTTTACATTTCCTTCTTGGTTCCATAGTTACTAAGCCGGGTGCTTTTTATTTCCAAGTAGTTGGGATACTTTTTATTAATATGGGATGTGGACAGAAAATATGGCTTTTTAATATACTTCAGAAAACTTACCGTTATTTTTCTTTGTGCCCTAGTACATGATCAATAGTTTTAACTGCCCATGAATGCTTTAAAATATAGTGTTTGTAAGGCCGGAAATTTAAAATAGATTTTCACTGACTCGCCCCCTATTTTATGTAATAAAAATATCCTATGTAGTCTTATTTTTAAAAAAACTATTCATTTAATTTTATCATTATTACCATTATTATTTTAATTTATTACAGGGCGTAATAATACCCTAATACAGAATTTTTGAAACGAGAGAGAAAGGGAAAGTGAGAAAACAAAACACCAGGTCTGGGACTTGAACTGTGGTTGGCCAGGTGGGAGTCCAGGGCCTCAACCATCACACCACCTGCTGGCCCCCTATATAGTCTTTTATTGTCATCTATCTATGCAATTGAATTGAGGTGGTAAGTTGACTTCTACAACTGTTCTGTTCAAGTCTTTTGTATCTGTATGTATAATTGGCATTTTTTTAAGAGGTTTTTGCTATAGGGCGCAAGCACTCGCCGGACAGACAGAAAGAGACAGAGAGATAGAAAGCGAGAAATCACCCCCCAGGGGGGATGGCCACGCCGCAATTGCTTCTCCTCCATTCTCCTCTCGGGATCTTGGGCACGCACGCACATGCGCCCGGCGTAAGTTTCAAGCCACCGGGTCCGGGATGCGAACCGCAGTCAACTACGTGGGAGTCCAGCGACATAGCCATTATGCTAACTGCTGGTCCCCTCTATAATTGGCATTTTAATACTCCGCGTTTAGAATATATAGAATTTAACTTAAAATTCTTCACTGTAGTATATTCTTTTTGTCAATATTGAATGCATATTTTCCCCCTTTGGTATCTATGTTGTCTGGTATGACTAGAAACACGTTTTCTTCATTTTAATTTTTACCTAATTTATATTTGTCCATTTTCAAATTTTAACCATGGCAGGTCACTTTACTTCAAGACTCTTTTCTGATAATCAGCTTAAAAAAAAAATTGCCAGAAGGTGCATGCACTCACCAGAAAGGGAAAGAAATGGAGAGAGAAAATAAGAAAGTGACAAATCACCCCTCATGGGGAATATCCACACTGTAATCCCTTCTATTTTTCCGTCCTTTTGGGATTTGGGGCTTTTGGGTTTTTTGGATTTTGCCCACATGTTTCTCAAACCACCTGGTCTCAGACATGAATCACTTAGTTGACCAGGTGGGATCCACCGGCCTTAATCACCACACCATAGGCTATACCCCTTCCTCACCACCATCCCCCCGATAATCAGTTTTTAATTCAATTATATTTCGGGGGTTTTGTTTTGGTCATAGGGTTCAGGTACTTGCTGGAGAGAGAGAGGGAAAATGAGAAATTGCCCACCCCAGGGGGGATGGCCATGCTGTAATCCCTTTTCCTCCATTCTCCTCTCAAGTTTTGGGCATGCCTAAAGTGAATTTCAATCCGCTGGTCTGGATTTGAACCATGGTCAACCATGAGGGAATCCACCATGTCACCTGCTGGCTCCAAGTCAATTATGTATTTAATCCAATAGACATTCTTTTTTTTAATTGAAAATTCATTATATTATTTGTTGTGGTTGGCCTTGCCTTATCTTATTTTTCTTTCCTTATTATCTTTTGTTTTTTTTTTATTTTCTTTGCAGAGACAGTTTCCTAATTTTATACCTAAGTATCTAGCCCAGTACCTGGCTCATCATAGACACCCATTAATTGTTTGAGAATGATGCAGAAAATGGTGATGTTGCACTTAGTACTTCTAGTGGTTAACTTTTTAAAGCATTAAAAAAATTCACTAAACATTTTTTTTTTTTTTGAGAAATTTTCGCTATAGGGCGCGTGCACTCACCAGACAGATAGAGAGAGACAGAGAGACAGAAAGCGAGAAATCACCCCCCAGGGGGGATGGTCATGCCGCAATCCCTTCTCCATTCTCCTCTTGGGATCTTGGGCACGCACACACACGCGCCCGGCGTGAGTTTTAAGCCACCGGGTCCGGGACGCGAACCGCGGTTGACTACATGGAAGTCCAGTGACATAGCCATTGTGCTAACTGCTGGTTCCCAAAATTAACTAAGCTTTTAAGGTTAAAAAGAATAATTAAGTTCTACTCCCCTTTACTGAAAGGAGAAAGGTTTAGTGCTTTTGAACTGCATTCGGCATCTACTACTCTAGTCTTTGTCAGCTTAAGGCATGTTATGATCATCACCATTTTTTTTACTTTTACATTATGAAATAAAGATTTAAGAATTATTTAAGAAAATTATTTAGGTGTACATTTTACTTGTTTCCATTCTTCCAATTTCAGCTACGAGTTCCTCAGTCTTGTTCCTGTTGTCTTATTTTTTATGGTAAATATCTATAGTATATTAAGGGCAGTATCAGGATACAAGAGGTTTTAAATTTTGTCCACATATGGCCAGGCACATGTGCGTGTGTGCCCAAAATCTCAAAAGGAGAATGGAGGGGAAAGGATTGCAGCATGGCCATCCCCCCCAACCCTGAGAGGTGATTTCTCACTTTCTGTCTCTCTTTGTCTCTCCAGCGAGAACATGCACCCTATAGCAAAAAATCTCTCTCTAAAAATAAAAAAAAAATGATGTTCATATGTGAATATTTTCTATTGCTTTCTAAATTCAATGTCCCAGGAGAGTCTATTAGAATCTTCAAACATCAGGTCTTCCCAGAAAAATCTAACATGGTTCCTTTGGGATGTCCCTCAGCCAAGGATTCCTGCAAACGGCAGCACAGTCTGTGTGCTGGCTGGTGAACATCTAGCCATTACATCCTCAGGTGTACTTGGAGCAGGTAAAAGTTTGAGAACCAGTTTTTCAGAATTCAGTGTCATTGACCAGGCCAAGGCTAATAATTTTTCTTTCTTCATGGGAAACCTGACTTTCTATTCTGAGGTACTTGGCCAGGTTTGAGTCAGAGCCATCTCTGTGGCTAGTACTGGACACTATTGGGATTGGCAGTTTGTCCAGAACCACAGGCAGTGGGGAGAGGGAATTCTCTAAATAAGCAGCCGTGCAGTTACTGGGGTGGGAGGAGGGGCAGGGATGCCAAGCAGCCAGAAACCACAGTCACTACAGAAACTCTGATGAGAAAAGCATTTAAACCAAACATGGATCTTCTGTGGGCCCTTCTCCAAAGACGCTCACTGACAATTTCTAGATTGTATGACTTAAACCTAAGGAACTGAACTGAGGTAATTTCCTGATTCTTATTGTACTCTCATAGGTCTGCTTACTTAGCTCGAATGTCTACCAGTTGGATTATATTTTTGGTTATAATGTTATATTATTATATTATATGTGATATTATTTTTCCTAAAAGAATTGGATCATTTGAATTATAGAAAATTTAATTTAATTTCAGCCAACCTGAGTAGCACATTATTTAAGTGCTGTGTATATAGAGCTAGATTCCACATGATGGACCATTGTTTGAATCCGGTGGCTTGAAAAACAAGTCAGCTGCATGGTCATGCATGCCGAATATCCCAACAGGATAGAAAAGTGAAGGAGAGGGACCAACAGTTGGTGTAATGGCTATGTCACTGGGCTCTCATGTAGTCAACCGTGGTTTGAGTCCTGGACCCGGTGGCTTAAACTCACACTGGGTGCATGTGCGTGTGTGCCCAAAATCCTGAGAGGAAAATGGAGGAGAGGGGATTGTGGCGTGGCCATCCTCCTGGGGGGTGATTTCTTGCTTTCTGTCTGTCTCTTTCTGTCTTTCTTGAGAGCGCACATGCCCAATAGCAAAAACCTCTCTAAAAAGAAAAGAACAATGAAGGAGAAGAAATTGTGGCATGACCAGGTTCACTGAGGGGCAGGAGGGAGGTGGCTGCACTCTACAGTGAGCATGTGTGCCCTCTAGCGTAAAAGGACGGAAGGCAGGCCTTCCTTTCACATGTGTTGAGTGCATTCTTGACACTATTTTCTCAACATAGAACACTAGTTCACATAAAAATGTATTTCTAACCATTTTTGAGATGTATATGTATGTCTTGTGCTTGACTGAGTTTAGTGTTGACTGAAAGCTGTTTATTTTGGAAGGGGAGAGGGTATTTGTTGGTGGGGACTACAGAGCTAAGTGAGGGTGGAAAAATGCCTTCAAATGCAGGCACTTCATGCTAAATAGATATCCCCATAGTTACCCTCGCAGTTATCTTGCTATTTCACAGAGGTAAAGGGAGTAAAATTAAAAGAGCTAGAATTCTTATAGTACCAAATGAATAGAAAAAATAGTATGAAAAAGAATAGCAATACAACTCATAAGTTCAAGAAACATCATAAATAATATCAACTAAGAAAAAATTAATTTAACCAAAAAACCAGTATGTCTGAATAGAGTCCCTGTGGGCCAAGGTGTACTCGACCACTGTAAGTTTCAGCACTGCTGGGCTGACCACGTGAGCACAGGGCAGGGTTTCCTGCAGGATGCCTTGAACCTTCAGCGGAAAACGAGGACCAGAGCCAACGTCCATACTGCATTTTGGCATATTTAACTCGGAATGTTCTGAACGGTAAGCCAGCTGGGTTCCCCGTGCCTTTCTACACTTGTGATGGACAAACTTCATGTTTCTCATCCTATATGTGACAGGCTTTTCTATTTTTAACCTAAGGGCAGGGCTTTAGTTTCACTCCTAACAAACGATTTGGTTGATTATTTCAGTTCACTGTGATCCAGAATCTGTCATGAAGTGCCTTTACTTGGCCCCTGAGTTTCTGGCAGTCTACATACGTTACCTTCTGTATCATCCTTCAAATTGCTGGTAAAAGAAGCCAGGCTGTAACTTTTAAATTATGGTTTTAAAGAAACTAAGTTTACATACATCTGTAATCAAAAGAAACTACCTCTTCTCTTTCTCGCTCTTTAGTGTTTATAACAAAAAGTAAACATGACAACCTTGGGTCTCTGCTTTTGAAGGTGGAAACCTTTCTGTTGGAACTGTGAGCGGACATTTTTCTGAGACCATGGGAGAGGAGACAGGTCTCACAGCTCCTCTCAGACGGCAGGACCAGAGATGAGGGGCCCTGCCAGGAGATTTCTTAAGCCGTTTGGGCCTCTCTAAAATGATGGTGAAGGTGAGAAGGAGAAGTAGCAAGAGGCCCTGGCACTGTCTCCAACAGGAAAACTTCCTCCCATCGGAATCCTTTTTTGTTACTCATGTTGTTTTCCTTTTGCCTATATAATAATGTAAAAAACATGGCCAAAAAAAAAAAAAAGTGCCCTGCAATATTATAACAAAGAACTACAACTCCAGCTAAAGCTTTGCAATTACGTAACAGGTTCATACTGTCCATCTCTACAATTAAGGAATGGAAGGAACAGGAATAAATCTACCCCCACCACACCCTGAAGAAGGGAGTACCTCCATCCATGACCTTGTTTGGCAAGAAGGAAAAACACAAGTTTTGTCACCATACCGTCATCTTAGCCATGAAGAACAAACCAAACACAATAAATTTGAAAAATCAGCATTTCTAGGGTAAATATTTCATTTAGTTTAGATTTAATTACAGATTGACAGTCTACTACTCTGCCACAAAAATTATTTGTACTAATGGAAAAAAAGACAAACACAACCTAAAGATAATGTGATTTTGCTTTATTGAATAGTACCCCACACCCAATATTTACAGATATTATCAAACAGAATTATAAGACTACCACATGGAACATTTTAAAAAGTTACTCTAAAACAATCTTAATGGGAATCATCAATTCATGTGTGTTAATACATTAATTAATTAATACTTCTTAGCCAATATCCATGATGGTTCTAGTGCCAAGAAGAGATAAGCCTGAGGAATATTTTAAAAATCCAGAAAAATATTTCCATATCTAGTCATAATCTTCCTCTTTTGTCTGTAAAAGAAAGCAGTAACAATTATAGACAATCTCAGTTGTGTGCACGACTAGCTTCTTTAATGCCATATTTAAATTTTAACATAGAAAATTATTCTTTTTTTTATATTCTCAGTATAGGTTTAAATGCTTTCCTTATGCTTAAAAAAGAAGATTTTGCACAATCCGAATGTAAAACCAGCATCTGTCATTTTTAAAAATGGCAGTAAGGCATGTGGCCTTGACCCTCCGTGTGGAAGGTTCTTGGAGGGAAACAACATGTACAATGAAAGTGAGGAAGTTCTCTACCCCGCCCTGGGTGTAAAATGGGAGAGGCCAGCTGCTCTCACGGACATTAGGAAGACATTAGACACAATATACACCTACGTCAGAGAATGCCAGACATGATGGCCAATGGCTTAATTACACCTGTAACAATATTCTCAGAAGAGAAATGCAAAGAATGTAGATTTCATGAACACTGTGGCGGACTGGGGCATTATTTACTATCCACACACACATAAAGGCGTCTCTCACTCTGGTTGTGGTGAGCAAACTATTCCAGATATACAGAATTCAAGAGTTAGAAGCATTTCTTATGTTTAAAACTATATCATGTGTTATTATACAGAGCTTATTATTTTTTCCTTTAAAAATTACTATTTCTCAAAATGTATTATTATTATGAACTTTTTAGACAACCTAACTTTTAAAAGCAGTGTGTCAGGGACAACAACTGGTGTATTAAAAACTTGAAAAATAAACTTAATAATTTTCACAGAAGCCATTTTTGTTAGAATGACACTACTGAAGGGATTGGTAAGCATGCCTTGCAAAACCGTAATGAGTAAATATCATTTATTATCTACTATAAGAAAAGCACTCACTTGCCTAAAAAGGTTCTAGAAAAGTAGTGATACTGGGGTTTTGTTTTTGTTTTTTTCAAGTAAAAATTTCCCTTACACACAATAAGGAGATTTTCTGCTTAACAAATCTGTTTTGCAGATAAAATAAGGGCAAATTTCAGACTTCAATATAGCTCTATATAAATATTTGGAGCCCAAATTAATGGTGCTTGATGAAGCATTATTAAATAGCAGAAGTTACCCCTATTTGTGAACAGTTTAAATCATTGAAAAAATAGACGTGAAGGTGAAAGTGGAATGACAATGGATCAGGTGGAACTGCCATGTAAACCGGGGCAGAGAGCACTCCACCAGTGCGTGTGAGCTCAGGGTTAACGCCTGCACACATCTGCTTTCTAGAAATGACATATTACATATGCCCAGCATGCCCCTCTTACATGTGAATATACCACTGTAGAGTGGAGTATGTTTCTCAAGCTGCCATTGGCCTAACAGCGCACTGACGCCTGCTGCTGCCTGGTGAGCCGCGCCCCGTCAGAGGCTCAGCCCGCTTTCTCCAAGTGCGTGCGTACCCACCTGCGCCGTCAATAGTTGATCATCTTTCGAAGGGCATCATAGCACTTCCATTTGTCTGGGATGTAGAAGGGTTCAAAAATGTGAGGAAATGGTGTGTCATACCCACATACTCTTGATATAGGAGCCTCTAGGTTCAAGAAACATTCTTCCTGCAGAGAAGAATTGAAATCGCTAACTTTAATAATGTTTTATTTTTTTAATCCACAGAAATGAAACATTTCATTGAATATAATTCACTCACTTAAAATAGAACTGCATCCCAGGACATTAGAAATGATTAAGTATGGGGATCAGTAGATGACGTAACAGTTTTGTCGCTGGACACCCATGTAGTCAAACGCAGTTCAAGCCCCGGACCCGGCACCTTAAAACATGCTGGGCACGTGTGTGTGCATGTCCAAGATCCCAAGAGGAGAATAGAGGAGAAGGGACTGAGACATGGCCTTCCCCCCCGGGAGGTGATTTTTCATTTTCACTCTCTGTCTCTCTGGCAAGTGCACATGCCCTACAGAAAAAAAATTGCTCTTAAGGGAAAAAAAAAGAAAGAAAGAAGTGTTCAAGTATGAAGCCAGCAGGTGACATGGAAGTTAAGGTGCTGGATTTCATGTGGCCAACTCCACAATTTGAGTACTAGAACTGGTAGTTCAAAAATCACTCCAGGCACGTGAGCATGTGTGTGCCCAAAATCACAAGGTGACTGGAAGAAAGGGGATCGTGGTGTGGCTGTCTTGCCTGGGGGATGATTTCTCACGCCCCTCCCCCATCTGTTTCTGTCTGGCAAGTACATGTGCCATATAGGAAAACATTCAGTATATTGGGCCTATACACAAACTTATTTTTTAAGCCAAACAGGGATCACACTAAACACAGATATTCTATAAATATAAATGTAAAGCATGACAAAAACACACAAAATATTCATAGTTGTCAGCTATGTGACTTAGATTAGCAGTATCTGTTTTCTCCTCTGTTTCCTGTAATTTTCAAATGTTATAAAATAATTCTTCTACATTTCAGTGAGACTGAACTTCTATCATTACTGGACGGTGTCCTCATCTCATAGTCAGGCTTTTGCAGCTGTTGGTGGTCCCTTGGCCACATTTACCCAAATCCACTGCTCTTTGCCTGACTGATGTGTGTACATCTTTCATGTATCACATTATGTGCTGCCTCCACTAGGAAGCCTTCCTTGACAGCACCTCCTAACATACACTACATATGAGCGAGGGGCTGCTGACCTGGGCTCCCCCAGCAATGACCTTGGCACAATCCACTGTAGTTGCCCAGTGGTCTGCCTCCCTTGAGAATCCCTTGAGCACCACCAGCCTAGAGGTCTGGTTGAGCATGTCACATCTCAACCCTATTAGGACACAGTAAGAAATTTTCTTCGAGGGGAAAAAATGTATTGAAATGAAAAATTCAAATACAAAATTTAAAATAAAATTGTAAAGAGTTAAAAAACTCTAAAAGAGAGATATATGATTAAACTATTCTAAGGAAAATATTAATTTTGCCATTCACTGCTATTACCTGAAATAAAACTTGGTTTTTATTCATATATTCATCGATTGCTTTGGTTCACATGGTTCACAAAGAGAGAACCCACATTTCTTACATCTCACACTAACTGTATGTTTAAGTTTTCATTTGAGCAGAAATTTTTACATGAAGGAGTCCTGATACCTCAGGCTCAATTCCTACCCGCTGTGCATATTTCTTTCAGTGACAAGTATATGAAGCAGAAAAGACATGCCAATAGGACAAATTAGCTCCCAAAAGAACCAACTGGACATTCACAGACCTCCCTGGGCCCCAATATGCACGGTGACTTACAGCTTCGTATAACAAGTGTTAGTATTTCCTAGCAACAGGAAATCTCCATGAACAAGTTCAGAACTTCTAATGCACACCATTTAAAGAGTCACATCAGGATGTCCATTACTAATAAGTTGAAAAGAGAGGCTAGATTGGGGGAACTGTTTTCTGACGGCAACAAATAACTTCTAAAAGCTTTAAATGGTCGGTGTGGGATTACACTAGGTTTTATTTTTTCGGCTGACACAGGCTGTTGTTCCATTCTCCCTGAATACTACGTGGTTCATAAACAACTCTCAGGAGATGCTGCAAAATTCAGAAAATCAAGGGCAAAATATTTCACTAAATACTTTTGGTTTTACACCTGTTTCAAAATCCTATTCTTTCAAACTAGCAACTTGGAAAACCAGTCTACCACAAAATGATGTCAAAGTGTGTTAAAATTACTCCTTTTAGCATATTGACTAACATCATCAAACTACAGTTTTTTCAGAGAGCTGCATTCCTAACTCCTCAAGAATGTGAGCATCATCTTCCCAGGAATGCATGTATATGTCCGCACAGGCGAAGAGAAACATCTGCGATGAGCTCGCACTTGAACTGTAAACCGTGGTTGCCCTTTGAGGCTAGGAACGCCAAGGGGGTTTGAAAAGACTCCACTCTGTACTTGATACGCATTGTTTGAATTTTTATGAGATAGTACAGATTTTGTAATCAAATGACACTAAAAAGAGGAAAATGGTAAAAGTGAAGCTTTTTTTATGTGAATAAAGTTCCTGCTTTATATGAATTTGTAACTTAATCAGCAGGGTTTCCTTAATTTGGAAGTGGTTACTGTAAATTACATGGAATTAAATGATTACAGAGTGCTATTATAGAAGTACATAGAATACATTGTTAATAATCACGAAAGATAATTCAGAGAACCATAACAGAAGACTATGACTGGGGTATTCCATGTTGTGAGAATATAGGCTGACCATCTGAAACAGATCATGACATTTAGGCCCATGACAGACCCACGTACAACAGTTATCCTATAAGATGATGCCATGGAAACTGGGCAAGAACTTCTAAGTCTATGGAACTACAATCTATGGTATTCACAAAATGGCAAAATCACCCAACAATGCATTTCTCAGAACACATCTCTGCTTGTTTGTTTGTAGGTTTCTGCCATGGGACATGTGAGTACATGTGAAGGGTGGGCTGGGAGTAAGAAATCACCCTGCCCACGGAAATGACCACACCACCATCCCTTCTCCTCATTTTCCTCTTGGGATTTGGGCATGCACGTGCATTTACCAGCACACTTTTCAAGCTGCCAGATCTGAGACTCCAAATGAAATTGGCAAGTGGGTGTTCTGCACCTGAATTACCATGCCACCTGCTGGCCCCATGTATCTCTGTTTTTATTTATTTATTACTTATTTATTAATGTTTTTGCTATAGGCTGTGTGCACTTGCTATAAAAAGAGAGAGAGCTGGTGAGAGGGAAAGTGAGAAATCACCCTCCAGTGAGGATGGCCACGCCTCAATCCCTACTCCTCGATTTTCCTCCTGGGATTTTGGGCACACATGCACACACGTCTGACTTGATTCCCAAACCACCAGGTCTAAGACTCAAACCACACTTGGCCATGTGGAAGTCCAGTACCTTCACCACCACACCATCTGCTGGGAACCCTGAATCTTCATTTTTAAGTGATACCTAAAGAGGCATAAATTACTTCTTCCATGGACTTTAGTTAAAATTTCTTTTAAAGCAATTCTAAGAAGATAATTGACTCAATCAAGTAGTTGTACAGACTGACTTCCCACTGAATTGGTTCACATACAGATGATTTATATGTGAGTGTTTCTTTGAGCAACCTTGAAAACAGGGCACTCTTAGCCTCGGTTTTTTTCATATGAAAACTGTACAGACACACACAGAAAAAGAAACACTTACCATATTGGCAGATTTGTAGATTAAAGTATCTTTCTCTAGTATAATCACATGACACTGTAACTATAGCAACCACGTGCCCTGAATTTTTTAGACAATCTAGATTAATTCTTCTGTTCCATTGGTTACATAAATACACTCATATTTCACAAACCATGTTTGATGATTTTTTTACTCTGAAATAGTAAGGCACGTAAAATTAGGAATGATCAATGGGGTGGCTGGGAGGGTACGTTTAGTGTCTAGAATAATTACTATCAGCAGGGAGAGTCCGTTTTTGGCCTTTCTGGAGAGCAGTGTGTGTGGACTGGCTCCATCCACATGGAACAAAGACAGATGTGGCTGAGAGGGTCCAGAGCAGATCACAGTATAACATGGAACCAGGAGCAACAGAAGAGAACCCACCCGGGCCCCAAGAGACACTTTTCTCTAGCTATCTGGAGCCTAACATTTTACCCAGAATCCAGAGAGGACTAAAAGTGAACCCCTAGCAATCATGTCATAATAGGTCATTTTGTTGTGGCATATGCTTTGACATAAACAATCATGTGCTCAAAGAAAAGTAGATATTTCTTCCAAAAGACCTGTGTGAAATTCTAGAATATGGTATTTGATTTTTACTTCCAAATAGGTCTTTTCACACCTATGAGAATTCTCATTGTACAATACATTAATAGTAAGAATAGTGACCAGCATTGAGGCTGTTCCAAGCATGGCACTAAATGAGTTATATTTTACATTATCTCATCTCTTTAACAGATCTATAAGACAGGCATTATATTCCCCTTCGTAGGTGAGGATATCAAGATGGAGAAGCACCAGAGACCAAGAGCTACACACACACAGACCAGTAAGATTCAAGCCTGCTACAAAGCTGATGTTCTTAGTCCCTCTCCTGTAAATTCTGAGGCCCTGTGATGGAGAATTGCACTAATAAGAGGGAAAAACAAATTGGAAATAAAAAAGAACGATAAGATGGAAGGCAGCTGGGATTATTAAGGTTTGATGAACAGGGCCTTGAGAGGCAGGAGTTAAATCTGGTCAGAGAAGCCACTTCCACGTTTAAGGAAGGTGGAGGCCACGCTATGTAAAGAGCTGGAAGCACAAACGTAAGCAGCGAGGTACACGCAGTCAACAGCAGATGGTTATGTGTCCCGGGAACCTCCTAAACTGGACTAAATGATTTAAATAAGCATAACTTACATTGTTTATATATTAGCCATCTGGGTTGCTATGCGTCTCATAGCCAGAAAAGGAAGCAAGCAATATGAAACAATTCCAAACCATTAAAATCATAGACACAGGCAAAATAAATTATCTTTGTTTGCCTATTTTCTATAACAAAATAAATTTATCTTTTCATTTTGCTTTGTTTTTGGAAGACAGTATCTTGTTGAAATTGAGGAGGAAGGAGATCACTTAAGTTTCATAGCAAGTAAGAGAGGGTCATTACAAATTACTAGGATAGGATCTATTATGGTTTAGCATAAATTATTACTGAAAGGTTTTTAAGAGACACAAAAATGGAAAAGCATCTGTTGATGATAACATGTGTGATAATGTCCTTAACTGAAATAATACATAGTATATTCATGTTAGGAAAATTCATGTGATAAGCTGCAATGATATACAGTGATTGAATGTATGAATAATAAAAATGTATAAAATAGAAACAAAAAAGAAAGGTTTTAAAAAATTAAGTAGACTATGCTTATTCCTGTGTTTTTATGAATGTAACATATGTTATGTATATGTAAGAGTATATATAGTAGGGTTTTCATGGGCTCTCCCAAGACCTAACCCCATTTCTCCATTAAGGTTTGAAGTACACCAAGCACTGAGCCCCCTGACACAGTGTCACAGGACTTACATCACTGAAATCCCTGTCTCAGGCATTCCACACTGTGCTTTCAGTCACCCTCAACAAATCTTTTTGTTGTTTTTATGGCAAGGCAGCACAATATAATTGATACAGCATGGAATTTGGAATTCTATCCGAAGGGAATCATTGTGATTTAACCTCTTGAGCCTCTGTTTACTCAACAGAAAACTAGAAGTATTTTAAGCATTCCACACTAGTGTATTGTTTTGTAACTCTATTAATAGTTATCTTGCCTATTTGCCTGTTAAGATTGTGCAGTAGCGTACACAAAAAATCTGGTAATCCTGACTAACACAACACAGTGCTCGATGATTACTAGCTTTTTCTTTTCAAGATTTTCCAAGTGAAAGGAAGTCCTTATCGATAATAAATAGAAGGTCTTTGAAATGACAAGACCAACTCATCGTTGCAGACAAGAATTAGACAACAGAGCAGTTAGAATAGATGTACCTGAGAAGGAGCACTGCTGAGAGCACAGTGCCTAAACAACTACCATTTACTGAACAACTATTTTGCCTTAAAAAAGTATGAAGAAAATACTAAAACTATATAAGAGCCTTCTGAGGAAGAAGGGTGTGGACTACTACCACATACAATAAGGGAGCCAGTCTGCGCTCAGCCCACAAGAAGGCAGGGTCGGGTGCTGCCCCCTGGTGGACAGTAGGGAGCCTGGACAGTAACTGTTCCCGAAGCTGGGATGGTAGGTTAAATGTGCTAGATAGGGAAGTCAAGAACACTGGAAACGGTTACAAAATTCTCCTGGAAAAGAACATATTTTCCAAGCAGTGAGAATATAAAGAAATGGCCTATCAGTCAGCTTTCGAAAAGTTAGGAGTAAAGGAGCTCAATAGGCAAACACTGAGAAACCGAGTCAAGAAGACCATACTATATCGAAATGAGATTTTAAAAAATTAGGTCCTTTATATATGTTTCTACTTTCTTACACTAAACATAGACAAAATTTCTTTTCTTTCCACAAAACTATTAATGAATTTTTCTAACCATTTCATGGAAATGCAGAAAAGCAAGACACTGTAATACTATATCACAAGTCAAAATAGTCACATGCTGTATGACTATCTGATAAATCAGGATTCTATGTTCCCTCTTGAAACAATGAAAACATAACTCCACAACTTAATTTCAAAGCACAAACTCAGAAAACTGACTTTGAAATTACTTGGCAAGCAGAAAGATCCAGGTTTTATCATAATTGCTATTATGCCACCAGAACACATTTAAACAATGAGGATACATTCTGGGGAGGGAGTAAATTAAACTATAAGTGTGATGGGCATTGCGCAAGACATGGAAATCAAAGAATTATTTCTTTCCTAAGAGAATATATTAACACATTTAGTTTTAAACTGAAATCCTAATGCTATTTAGTCATTGTTAATCATTAATACAACAGCAGATTTTGTTTCTAAATGCAATTAGTTGTCTAAAGGTCATAATTAGTAGTGCTAGAATTAAATTCTAAAAATCTGAGAAAAGCTAAACTAATATTCCAAAATGATATATGTGGGATAGCTTTAAAGTCCACGAACTTAGAGGCTCAGATTAGTCCTAGTTATGTAATAAGTTAGACATCACCAACTTTCCAAATATTATCACAGAGTATTTGTTTTAAATGTATTTTAAATCTGTCATGAAAACTTCCCCACCAGTCAAAACATGAATTTTAGCAGATGAGAAAAAATGATTCTAGTGTCTTGAATCACACTTTCTCAGAAAATGAGTCACTGAAACCTGTGAAGGCAGTATGCCAGTAACTCCAAATACACTTTATGACTGAATTAAATAAGTACGGCTTTACTAATGCAAAACGTTGTTTTTATTTAAGCTAATTCTTTACAAGTATGTGTTTTTTAATAGTGCTGAAAATGAGTACAGTTTTTCACAGAGCACATAGATCAATCAATTAATTCTTGAGAATATGATCCCTAACCTACCCTCACAAACAGGATGCTCCCCGAAGTGTTACAGCTCCGTGGTTTTTGTTTTTCTAATTTCATGCACTTGAAATGTGTATAATAAATACTTGTTGATAGGCAGTCTCCTATTTTCAAAACAGTTTAACCGATATAACTCAGTAGGAGAGTATATGAATACTATACTTTCATCGGATTTGTAAAACACCTAGAACCTTGCTGTCAAGCCCAACTGTTTCAGCAAAACTTGTATGTAAATTCATAATCTTGACTAAATTAAAATCCGAGATCTGGATTACTTAACTTCATTGAAATGTCTTCAACATCTGCTGACTTCTTAAAAATTCCATTTCTTCCCTTTTAATGCAAACTACTAGCAATTTGGTACCATTTTCCCCTAAGATTTCTCTCAGCTAAAGAATAAAACTGAATTCTAAATTAGTATTTTTATTTAAATTTAGAATTCATTTTTTAAATGGAAGCTTATATCCTGAAGCTAGAAATGTTATTTCTGTTCTAAACGGGCTTCCCTGGATACAGTCTAGCTGCTTAAAACAATGTTGGAGGATTGTACTAAAATACGCATAGAAATGATTCATGGTCCAAATTCAATAGTTGTGTCAGAATACAAACATACGTTAGTATAAAACTATGCTCTTTGACATATTACCTGAAGAAAGTGAACTGGAATACATTTTTAAAATCAAAATTTAACCTACATTAATAATTTATGCATTAATAGAGATTATTAAAACAGTTATACAGATTGCTACTGTTTTCTCAAAACTAGAGTTTTGTAAGTTTCACTATTTTAAAAGCAGAAATAAGTGAAAGCAGGGAAGAGACAACTCTTTTCTATAATTTATAATCTTAACTAAAATAGATTTTTTAAAAACACATTGTGCTTATTTTAATATGGTCTAAGCTATATACTTACATTTTTAAAATAGTAACTTTTCAACTTGTATAAAAATTAAATTGGCCATCACACATATGAAAACTAGCACTTCATGGAAACCACTTTGGTTTTGTAGGTAAAACTTGTAAAGCTTTGGTTCTTTGCTTTTAAACTTGCCCCTGGACAGTCTTGAACTAAGACCCGAAGTCTCTTGACCACTTTTACCTAAAGACTACTATGAGACACAATGGCTAAAAATTGATTTCATTACATCTTTCTGCAGCATGCCCTGTTTATTTGCTGCAGTCAGCCTGGAAAGATGTTTTGAAGCTTTAAAAATTTGAAGACTAAAGTTTAAATTTTGAGCTACACTATGTGCAAGTTTTAACATTAAAAATGTTCCAAGCTATATTGCTTTTGTTAAAACACTTTATATTCAATAAAGGGGGGAAAAGGCAATGCTCTCAAATTTCCACAGACGCCAAAGCTTCTCAAATTTTTATAGTTCAAATTCTTCCTATAGAAGAAAGCATCCACAGCAACAACGTTTGAAAGTGGAATTTCCCTAGAATGCGGATTGCGGATGCATAATGATAAACAGCCCTCGGTCATCGCAAGAACAAATCATTCTCTATAAGGTAGGATTTCTGGTTTGCTTGACATCAGGAAATTTAAAATACTCCTGAAAAGCGACTTTTGATGATCCTTCAAAGCATTCAATTTTTCTGCTTGTTTTTCCACAAAATTCTTTGTGTAGCAGTCTAACACCACCAAATGGTACTTAGAAATCAATCCTAGTTAAAGGGACCCGATGATTTTTTGTCTTATGACAGAGAAAAACATATTTTTTAAAATCTGAGGGTTTGAAGCTACACTAAGAAGATTTCTTTTAGGACCTGTCTCTCTCCAAATTTTGTAACCTTTTTATTTTTTTAAGCTTTAAGGCTAATTACAAACCGAAACCACTAAAATAGAGTGATTTCTCTTTATCTGCACCGTCTTTCTAAAAAGTTTGAGGAGCTGCATTTTAAAAATTGCTCTAATGCATGCCATTTTCCAAATTATGCTCCTCTGATATAATATGAGGATTTTAAAATTGCTCTCTTCTTTCTCTTTAAACATGTTAAAATCGTACCTACTAGTTTACATGTGAAAGAATGTCAAAGCAACAGCTAAACATAAAAAAGCCAAAAAGAAAGAAAGAAAAAAACCTACTTTATCTTATCTAGATAATGACAAAAGGGATGTGTCGATGTTTTTACTGAAATTAAATGTATTTTTTTATTAAGTTAATCTTAGGTGCCATAGCAACACAGCCTTTAAAGCTTGGTTTTGCTTAATGAATAAATTAGACCAAGTCGTTTTTCAGGAGTTTAATTCTGGTCACTAAATCACTCCTATTTTACTAATAAAACACAGCAGAAATAAATGATCTATGCTATCAGCAATTACTAGGGAAGTATGGGCCAAAGTTGTTCATTGAACCACATTAGTAAATATATCTTTGTACTCCTCAGGTTTAATCATTGAACAAACTAACAAAGCAAACAAGTTTCTGGCAGGAACATCTGACCTACTTCAGAGAAGGCTTAAATGCTATCATTACTTAGATGCAGATGACTTTAGCTAATGAGTTTAACCTACTCATTAAAACAAATTTAGCAATTGTAATTATTGTGTATATCCATCTAAAATAAAATGCAGAATCCAAAATGTATTTTCCTCTTTATTATATTTATAGAGCCTTGTTTCTACATTCTAATGTAATTAATATTTCTTATAAAGACACTTCAGATTGCATGTCTATAAATTTGTATAGATACATTTTCATGTTAGAATTTCAAGTATTAAGAGTTATTTTGGAATGGGGAGGAATACACAAGCATCCTTTTTTACTACCGTAACTGGGAAACAGGTATTCTGATAAGACGAGCCCAATCTGCACACATTCTCTCAAAGTCTCTCTCCTGCATAATCAGTGCAGAAAATTCCTGATAAAGCATAAAGCCACAGATCCTCCAGTGAAGGGATGGTGAATGACTGGGATAGTTACACATAAAAACACAAAATTAGAAATGCCCAAAGGGACTGTTTATTAATAAATTTAGGTGAGCTAAATTTAAATAGTTCATAGAAAAGGATAATATTCACATATTTGACTTAGACTGACAACAACTTAAAATTTTTTACCTATCTTCTTGGGGCCACACTACATAAATTCAAACAGGTCCCTTGAGTAGGAATCAGACGCTAAGACACATAGCACTAATTTCCCCACAAAGATCACAGTTCACATTGACATATTTACACAGACCAAAAATGATGCAGAGAAGCACCCATGGACACACCCAAACAGTCCTGTGTGTAATTACTGTGATACTCGGAAAAACTTGGAGGCCTAGAGAAAAGGAAATGTGTTTGTTCATATCCATACTGGTTCCAAAATAGGAATCTGTACGTGCATGCAGAGACCAAAACTCCAGATAGTAACCCAGACTAAATAGCAAACATGGAGATATTATTTAATAATAAACAAGCTTAACTGCTTATAGAATCTCACTTTTTTCTCAATAACTCCATTTGAAGTGACAATCGAGGAACTGAGTCTGGGAGGGGTAAGGTGAGGCAGCCACTATCACACGAGAGCTCAGCGTTCGTTGGTATTCGAATCAGCACTTCCAGTTCATCACAGGTGCACTGCAGAAGACTTGAAGTGTTCTAAGAGTCTTGCTTGCTTACAGGGCAAATTCTATTTGTGCCGCCATTGTACTTGTCAAAGGGAAACTGGAGGAATAATCTGCTTGTTTATGGTAAGTGAAGTCAAACTTTTTGTAAATTTATGAAAAAAATATTTTTTACAAAAAGTTTGACTTAGTGCCTCTTTTCAGTGAAAGGAGGGCGTCAGGGGTTGGAAAATGCACACAGTTCTTTAATTAGAGTTACAGTAGGTTAAGTTCAAATTTGTGTTTGTTTGTTTTTCATTTTTTAGATATTTGCTGGATGGTGCAGAAATGAGAGGAAGGGAAGCAGGAGTGGGACTTGTTTGTTAATTCTCAGCAGCTAGCCTGTGAGCGGGTCGTGAGTTGTCGTCTGAGTTCGAAATTGAACTCAACTCGACATGAATCTCAGGAAAAATGGAATGTTCCACCTATGGGAGGCTGTGAATTTGAAGTTTTTTTCTACTCTAAGAGTAAAAAAACGATTGAAGTACTTCATGAGGAAATGAAACCTGTCTCCTTTGATTTATGTCCTTATCTATCACATAATCTAGGTGACTGTACATAACTAATTTTAGAAAAATGTGATAGCTTTTTGATGCATTAGAAATACTTTAGGTAAACATAGCTTACACGTTTTATCCAAGCCTTAACTTAAACTGGAAAATGGAATTTAATCCTCTCCTCACAGTAAATATTTTAAAGCTATTCTCCACGGTTAACTCACTTTGGAAAGCCCTAATATTATAGAAAAAAAATTCTGGAGGATTTAAAGAAATGTATTTTGAGAACAAAATTCAATTACCCTTTTGCAATTAAAACACAGACAACAAGCAAACCATTGCAATGAAATTAATCTTAAATGAGAATGTAAATGTAAGTGCAGCGAGGGGTCTCACTGTCTCAGCCTACACTCACTGGCTTCAATTAGTGGTTATTGGCACAGTCCCGGAGGCTGGCACTGGGGCGTTTATTAAAGAGCTGTGGGCTCTCATTAGGGGTGGAAAGCAAGTTGCACACACAGAAGAGCTATTAGGTGGACACAAACATAGGCGGATGGCTCAATCCCCACTCATGGAAGCAAAGCAGCCTCAGTTGTCTGAGACGAGCATTTCAGTCATCCCTGGGAAAGTATCACTTTTAAAAACTTGATTTAAAAATTATGTATGTATATAATATATCTAGTTTACAATACATTAGAATTCCATCATTTTTAATTCCCAGTGTCCCAAATGAGCATGCTTAACATTTGACATAACAAATCACCAACCCATAAGGATTTTCTTAGGTTTCCTCAAATGCTAATTAGTTAGCAAATCTAATTAATTTCATATGATTCACTTCAGCAGTAGGTACTTCAATTACTTCCTAACCGCCAAAAGGGATCTGACGTATCTATTCTCCCTCCAAAACAATCATGCTGCGTGCCAAACTGATAACCGTTAAACACAGCTGCAGAGCAAATGTGCGGTCCTGGCGCTGTAAACACAGTGTTCACACATCAGTCTGGGTTGTGAGCAATTTCAGATTCAGAACTACCAATTTCAGTTTATGTGAGTAGTATATATATATGAGGATGAAGTCATTGGTTTCACCCCGTTCAAGTCTGAGCAGATTTCTATATTCCACGAAATGTCCCTCTACCTAAGAATATATACTCAAACTCTGAAAACTCCTACTATTGACAAATACATTTCATCAGCCTCTTGTTCAATTGGTTTGTTTTCATGCTCCATAGCTCATGTAAATAAGAGAGAAAATTATGTGTGTGCTGGAGAATGTATTTATGGAATAATTAATATGCAATACATTGTATTTAACCTCATTTCTGAAGGATATCATGCATATGATCTTTATTATAAATGTTTTTCTTTGCATTACAATAGGCGAGAGTGCAAAATGTACCTATGGCAAGTCTCAGTTGCATAAACTGTATATTTCAATAGCTAATCATTTCCATGGAAGAAAATCCTTTTCAGAGGGGCTCTCCAAACTGGGTGGGTTGCCGGATGCTTGAGGCCATGATCACATTCCCTCCAGAGGCTATTAGATCACTATGGCAACTACCTTTCCCTATCAATAAGCATGAGCTACAAACATTAATATTCTGAAAAAAAAGTTTCCTTTTCTGTAGTGATAACAATACAACCTAGTTTCCAGACCAAATTACACCTTTTTCTGTGCAAAACAAACACTCTCTGTGGACAGAATTATTTCCCTAGAATTCAGCTATATGAATAAATGCAAAAATAGTGAAAACCAGTCATTGTATTCCGGTTTCAAAACAAGGTAAAATTAGTAACATAAGTAATTTCAAGATGTTACAGCTGGAGTGGGTTATGTGTATAGGTCCTGACAGAAGAAAAATGGGTCTTTAGAGAGCAGATGACCTATCAGAAGTCAAATAGACAACGAAAAAAAACAACACAGGCTTCCACGTAACTCTTGGAGTTTCGTAAAAGAGGCACATGCTTCAATGGCTACATATACTTTTCTATCATTACTTACTTCTATATATCCAATTATTACTGTGCAGGGTAACAAATAAATTGACACTTTCCAAATGAAATACATCTCCTTCCTCCTTGGGGAGTTGTTTGCCAACATTGTCTTCACTTGGCTTAAGTATCAACAGCTAAATGTCTAAGTGTTGTCTCATTTGAGGTGTGCCAAACCAACACTGCAAAATACTATCTACACTGATATACACAGTCCATGGCATTAGAGGTGCAATGCCTGACACAGAGAAGACATCAGTAAATATTTACGGGATGCATGAACAAGCATAGAGGCCAAACAAACAATTTGTACTCTGAGGCATCCATGAGCTTAATCCTGAAGAGGCAAAAAAAATCAGCAAGACAGGAAATGGGTATAGAGATTTGTACTCTTTAACTCCTTAGCAATTCCTGAACCCCTCTTACTCATCCACCAGAAACCACACCGTAGACATTGTGAGATTCCTCACCTAGGTAAAGGGTTTACCTGGCTCCCCGAAGTTTATTCTTTATTGAACCCTATCTTCCTCTACCACCGCAACACAGATATGTTGATACCTACCTTCATTCCAAAGCTTTTTTATATAAGACCACCTTTATTCAAGCTCTTTTCTTCTCAGACTCTCTCTATATCCTAGTACTTACACAATGTCTACCTTTCACATTCAGCTCAAATGCCCTTTTACAGGAAGCCTCCAGGACCTTGGTATTGATTTTTTTAAATGCATTTGCTCTCCCCACCCCCATCACTTGTTAATTAAATATTTGCATGCCTGCTATGTTCTTTCCCTCCAAAAGTGTTACGTTCTACTGGGGGAAATGGGATTGTGGAGTACTAGGAAAGAAGCCAGTAGGGACCTGTGAGTATCAGGAGCTCTGAGTTGCATAGTGTGCTTAGGAAAATGCTTTCTAAGGAGGTATCCTTTGAGGAGGAACCAGCTCTGCCAAGAATCTGGAAGGGGCATTCCTTCCAGTCATAGGGCAACTGCAAAGGCATGGAGGCAGACAGAGTATGGTGAGACCCAGAGATGGCACTACAGCCCGGGAAGGAGACTGCACTACAAAGGAGGGCAACAGGCAAGGGGGAGAAGGGGACGACCAGATGGCCAACAGACCAGCCCTGGCACAAAGATGGTGACAGCTGGTTTTGATATTTTACACAGCTATATTTTACAGAATACATACGAGAGTAGCTACAAGCTCTATGAGGTTTTCCACGTAAACTATCAGGGTTCATTTATAGCAAATCTGCAAATCCAGAAACAGCATTAGAAATGAATAAAAACGTTGCTGATAATCTGAGACAATACAGTGATGAGAGGGCCAAGGTATACAATGGACATAAGCAGATCATATGTTTTAATTAATTGGGGGAAATTCATTCATTCAGCAAGAAGCCCTTCAAGGATCAACACTAAAATTCCTACTTCTGAGAAAGTTACGAAAATAAAAACAGAGGATTTTAGAATTGAAAGTACTTTGCTATAGTTTGTGGTTAACTGGAATTCTCTCTTGGCTAGTATTCAAATATCTTTTCTCTTCTAGTAATCTAATGTATTTATTACCATATACAATACCTTAATGATAATATCAATTTCCCATTTACTCACACTGCTGGTTTCCTCTCCCTATTTCTTATCTCTCTCAGTGTTTCATTTTATGATTATGTATTGTACAGAAAAAGACTCAAAATTGAGTAACCTAGCAACATGCACAAAGATCATATTTTTATAAATGTTGTCTATTGCTCCTTTGGCAAGTAGTAAGGTCTACTGCAGATAAAAATGATTTTTGGCATGCTTTACCAGGGGCAAGAGAAGAAAACATCTCTCCCTCACTGACATCCTTTCTATGTTTTTGGTCACCAAGGCTAATTACATTATAGCAAATTCTGAGCTAGTGTCATAATAAGTTTACCACCTAGCAACTTGGGGATGATTGTGAGATGGTCTAAAATTGAAGGCAAAATATATCTAGAAAGTTGTCTACATACCAAATTATACAAAGTTCAGAAGAGTACGTTTGTTTTTTTCCTTAGCATTTATTCATTTTGATTTATAAAATTCCTTTTTTGAAAATTCTATTATTTAGTCCCTAGGTATACATTGTTTTCTTAAAAAGTTTAAGTAAATTCCAATCAGTGCTATTTTTAATGTTGTGGAAAAAAATGCTTCCTTTGTAGAAAAGTAAAGAATGACAATGAAAAAAACACCTCAACTTCTTTGGGTTTAGGGCTAATAGTGTATTAGGAAGTAGAAGACTTGAGTCCTTGTCCTGAGTCTTCTCAACCAAGTGACAAGGCAGTATGGCTCTCCTTTGTCCACTCAATCGCCCACAGTGAAGTGTACACGGAGCAGCATGACAATAAAGGAAATCAAAGTCCAGTACCTGAAAGAGTCCATGCCCTTCCAGAATCCCTGTAATAGAAGTCAGGGAGGCAGACGATGACTGGCAGAGCAGGCACTCTGCAGATTAAGGTTTACCTGAAAGAGTCCAGTTTTCACTCTCTTCACACCTCTCAGGCTAGGAGAATGGCAAGGGCTTGAGAGTCTTCAGCCAGCCTAGCTGGCTGGACAAAAGCAGCTTCTGAACAAAAAATGTTTGAACTAAAAGAACTTTTGCCCTAAATTTACAAAGTTTAGAAGACTGTCAAATGACGATTTTAATACCTGAATGACAAAAAAATGAAAATAAAATATGGATGGCCACAAAGCCAAAACAAAATAAAAAGAAGGAGAAAGAAAAACAACAGATAAAACAAATCCCCAAAGATCTTAAGAAGTCACAAAATGCTTTTGTAAAAGTTATTATTCGGAATAAATACTGAAGGGAGCTAACTTCATAACAATTGGGTCACAAAATACATGAAAGCTGGTCGTACTGGTGGAAATAATCTTACCACCAAAACCAAAATGAATGAGGAAAGACATTCCCAAAAAGAAGTGTCAAATTTCCTTGAATGGGTGGTACAGAGAGAGTGAGGAAAACACTTCTATCTTTTGTAATAAAAACCTAGAAAGATTGCCAGAATCTTCCATGGTGAAATGCAAAAGGCAGTTTTCAGGGGTTAAAATGCCAGGACAGGACTGTGCGGTGGCAAAGTGGTAACACAACTGGACCCACAAGGAAAAGGCCCTGGATTCACATCCCAAGACCTCCCTGAACATGCTGGACACACATGCCCATGATCCAGGATGGCTGAGACTCGGGGTGGGTCACAGCCTGGACATCCCGTTGGGGCTCTATGTCTCTCTCTTTCAGGAAGCATATAAGTGAATAAAAAAAATTAAAAGTAGGTGCCATCTCCCAAAAAGATCAGAACCTAGAGAAAATTATAAGATGTTACAGATTTAGTAAAAACAGTCACAGAAAAGACTAGAAGTAAATATTTACAAACCATGTATCTGACAAAGATTTTATAGAATATGTAAACAGCTCTTAAACTCAAAGGGAAAAAAAGAAAAAGAAACAATCAGATTAGAAAATGGCAAAAGACAGAAACAGACATTTCACCAAAGAGAAGATACAGATGACAAGTATATGAAAAGATGTTTAACATCAAGCCAACCAGTGGTGTGGTGGTTAATGTAGCTGGATCCACATTATCAACTGCATGGTTCAGTTGCAGACCTGGTTGCTTGAAAAACCTGCTCGACACGTGTGCAGGTGTGCCCAAAAAATCTTGAAAGGAGAAATGGAAAAGGGATTGTGATATGACCATCCCCGGGGCGGGTGGGGTTTGCTTCTCTCCCTGTCTTTCTCTTGCATAAGTGTCCTCTGGCAAATTAAAAAGATGTTCAACGCCATTAACTATTAGGAAATACATGTTAAAACCACAATGAAAGATCATTACATACTTGTTCAAACAGAAAAATAAAGATAATGACAACACCAAACACTAGTGAGAATATGAAGAACTTGGACCTCTAATTCACTGATGGTAGAAATGTGAAATGATGTGGCCTCTGGCAATTTCTTGTTAAAATGAAACATACTTACCATCGTATCGCCCAGCAATCACACTCCTGAGCATTTACCCCAAAGAAATGAAAACTTACATCCACACAAAAACGTACTCAAATATCAAAACAGCTTTTCCATAAAAGTAAAAACTGAAAATATCCAAAAGTCTTTCAATAGGAAATGACTACAAAACTACAATACATCCATATCACAAAAAACTAATCAGTATTTGAAAAGAATGGATTATTGATATGCATGACAACCTGCAAGGAGTTTAGGGCATTACACTTAGAGAAAAAGCAGTCTCACATGTAACCCCCAGTGTGAGTTCACTGGTGTAAATATTCCTGAAATGACCAAACTATAGTGATGGAGGAAGATGAGTGCCTCTGAGGGGACTGGGAAAGTGCAAATATACAAGTCTATTGTGAGAGAGTTCCTTGTGGTGAGACAGTTATGAATCTTGATGATAGTAGTGGCTATTCAAATCTACACTTGGGATAAAATTGCAAAGAATCATACACACAACACATACAAACAGAGGTTAAATAAAGGGTGAAAACCAAATGAGTTCTATGGTACCAATAGTATATTAATATCCATTCCCAGTTTTGACATTGTACTACAATTATAGTTTGCCACTGGGGAAGACCAGTGAAAGTTACACAGAACTCTTCTAATTTTACAACTTCTAGAGTGCCTCTAATGATTTCAATTCTTTACATTTTTTAAAAAAATAGGTTCGGGTAGAAAAATAAAAAGAATATGTTTTCTGATACCTTCCATAAGGAAGAGAAATATACGTAAGGAAGCTTTTTATAACCTTGACAGTTTGGGGGAGTTCTGGTTGTGTATATTATAGCATGTCCCTCGGTTGTGATTTGTCTGGTGTTTCCCTCAGGATTAGACTGGGGTTAATGGGGTTTTGCTCAACGGAACAAAATGGCAAAATTCTGATAGTTTACACTTCCAGAAACTGGTAGGTGTTTTTCTGCTCACTCTCCTTTTGAGAATTTATTTCAGAATACCAAACAATTTCTTTAGAATATAATCAGTACCATTAAATGAATCAAATCTAACATGACAGTTTCATTGTTCACAAAACAGTCCTAAAACTGAGGATTCTAAGTTTCATTTTCTGACTACCCTCTTTTGTTTCAACTGATAACTGCATTTTGCAGACTTTGAAGTTCTTTTAAACTCCTACTGGCATTTGTTTCATTTGTCTAGACAAAGAATTTGCAGGCTCTGAAAATGACACTCCTAGGAACCACATTTTCCTATGAAAAAGTAATCAGAGAAAAAACAGTAACGTATCGGCCTGACAATCTCCAGAAATACAATGACAGAGTGCTAGTGCTAGATTCCGTCACAATAGCAATGCTGTGAAGAAATGAGTTTCCACAGAAAGGATCATAAGGCATGTTACAATATGCTATGGCATGTAAGTGAAGTATCACATTTGATATACTCAAATAGAAACTTGATATTTAATGTATATTCTAAAATACCACAGAAAGGTGATTTTTTTTCTTTAAAATATTTGATGCTCAGAGAAGTAGAAGCATAGTATTTTTTATTCTCTTTTTTTCTTAGGCTTTTACCTTAGGACATATGTGCTCACCAGAGAGAGAGAGAAACAGACAGACAGAAAGAGAGAGGGAAAGTGAAATATGACCCCCCCACCCTCCAGGAGGGATGACCAAGCTGCAATCCCTTCTCCATTCTCCTCTCAGGATTTTGAGCACATGCAGACGTGCCCAGTGTGATTCTCAAGTCACTAGATCTGAGACTCAAACCATGGTTGGCCACGTGGGAGTCTAGCTTCTTAACCACCACACCATCTACCGACCCCATCTACATAATATTTTCTACACAGTGCTTTGTGCATATTATTAAAAATTGTCTCCATTTTAAAAAATTACTAATTTGCATACATAAAAGAACCGCCTATACTGAACCACTGTGACTTCTCTATAGTGGGTAGTACTGGCTGTCTACCCAGCATCAATTCCCATCTTCCTATGTTTTGTTTTATTTTGTTTTTTCTTCTTTAAAAAGCACTTGTTAGCATTTAGTGAAACTCTTTCTGTGTGGCTTCAAGTCACCAGAATATAGGCCGACCCCCACACCCTTAATCCTCTCCTCAACTCTTCTGCTGAAGAATGGCTTTGATGATAGGCTGCTTCCAGAGCTTTCCCTTCCCCAGCACCTGGGTAGCAGCCCGATTGTACTGCATCAGTGATGGGCACTACCCCGGTCTTGTTTGGGCAGCACTGACCTGAGTCTGCTCACCCACAATCAGGGCTGACAGTTAGGAAGAAGCTCTGGTCCCTCTTTAAGTGGTAATGCCTCATACCAACTTTCCCAAACCACCTGGTGACATCTGCTGACGCTGATCCTGTGGTGATGCATGCCAACAGCATTACTCCAGTCTCCGGATGCTCCCGTGCTTGCTGGTGCAGCTGTGGCCATGGCTCATGAGGCCTCAAAGTTTCTAGGTCTTCCTCAGTCTGGATGGCATGTCTGCAACTAAGACGAAAGAGCCTTCCCATGTATTTTGAGGGAAGCTGAGACTTCCCCCCCAATTCAAGGGTAGGCCTTGACTGACTTAGCAAATCAGCACATTTCATTCTGCTGGCCTCAGTCACGACTTAAGGAAATACAACCTTTATAGACTAATAGGGGTGATTCTACAACTCTTGCTTAAAATTGTGGGAGCCACATGGCTGCCATGAGAGAAGTCAGCTCTGAAATCAAGCAACCAGTATGCACCCCTCACATCTGATTTAAGGAAGAAAAGGAGGAGGTGACCAGTGTTCATGGAGAGGAAGGTGGTAAGTTAGGGAAGGAGGATGGGAGAGAAAAGAGAAGGGAGGGAGTGGGGAAGAGAAGGATGTGTGGAAAATGCCTAGGCGCTTTTGCGAACTGCAGCCTTCTCTTCCGACTCCTAGTTGATGCCCTTCCCGAAGGCAGGGGCCCAGACGCACTCTGCGCTAACACACAGCTGTCGGTATGCACTCACTGAAGCGAGTGTGCTCTGATTCCTGCTATGCTCCCTAAATTACAGGCCACACTCTTCTGTTCACCATCGAAGCTTATAACATGGTGCTCTACATCTCCTGTCTCAGGTTCCTCCCCTCTAACTCATTCCTACAATTCTAATCTCTAATTGTGCCCTACAAAAACCTCCTAGAATAGATCTCACATTTGGCCGCACACTAAAATTACCTGGAGAACTTTAAAAGCTGTTACCTGAGTGACCTGAGTGGCTGATTTATCAATAATTATTCTGGGGTACAGTCAGGGCACCAGAATTTTAAAAGGCCTGGGAGACGATAGCATAAGGTCAGGGCTGAGAACCAAAGCACCGATGAGGAGCTGTAAAATAGAAACTCTGGGGACCAGCGGGTGGCATAATGGTTATATCCTGGACTACCATGTAGTCCACAAAGGTTCAAGTCCCGGAGACAGCAGCTTAAAAAAACACCAGGCACGTGTGCATGTGTGCCCAAGATCCTGAAAGAATAGAGGAGAAGGGATTGCAGCATGGTTTACCCCCCAGGGAGTGACTTATCACTCTCTGCTTCCTGTCTCTCTTTCTCTCCTGTGAGCACACACACACTATGGCAAAAAAATCTTTAAAAAAAATTGAACTTTGGCTAGTGTGCAAAATATTTACAATCTTTTGTGAATTTGTAGTTTATCATTAATTTGTATCTGTAAGTTACTGTTATATTACTTTGCATTTTTGGTACATAAAACTTTATGCTTTGAAACTTATATCTGTGAAATTGTAACTGAAATTTATTTTGCCTATGTTTAATAATAATAATAATAATAATTAGGCTTTCTCCTGGAACACCAAAATGAAAATTTTAAACGGGGAACTAGTCCTTTAGCCTAGTGGTTAAGGGAGCTAGAACACACATGGCCGACCACGGTTTGAACCCTGGCCCCCAAAAGCTTGAAAAACATGCAGAGCATGTGCTTGTACATGCTTTAAATCCCAACAGGATGAAGAAACAGAGAAGGGACTGGGGAGGACCATGCGCCACTGAGGGTTATTTCAACTACTCACTCTTTTTCTCTCTCTCTCTCTCTCTCTCTCTGGTGAGTACACACACCCTCTGGCAATTAAAAATGAAAGTGACCTCTGAATCATGGAAAGTAATACATTTTTCTCAGCTATTTTCAACTTAAGCTGTTTGAAATGGTGCAGGAAAAGTCACCATATAGGAGGAATAATATTTCTTTTCTGACTAATGATTCAACAGAGTTGGAAAAACAGAAGAGAAGCAGCAAAATCAGTGTACAAGAAAAAGCTCTAGGAATATAAATGTGAGTTATGATGGCTAGTGTGAGAGTTTTAAGAAAAAAAGAAATACTGGATAAAAAAAATTGTTAGAGAAATAGTACTGAAGGGGAAAGCGTTGGGAGAAATCATTTTATGTAAAATTTGCCAAGATACAAATTCTTTTCTACTATAGAACAGTTTAATGAGCCCCCTTATTAACTCTAATTATAAAAAGTCTGCTAATGGGTCTTAAAATTCCTGTTTGTTGAGAGGTGATTTGAACAATTCAAATAAGCCTAAGCTAACAAAAGTTATTACTGTCCTCTATAGTTGCAGAAACAAAAGTGATAATTCTAAAAAATAAAGGTGTGTATTATGTGTTCACAAGCAATATAATACTTCAAAAGGCATCGTTGGCAGGCAACAAATTAAGTGGGTTTCTGTAACTGAAATACTGTAATAACATTACAAATAGTTAACACCTACTAAGTGTATATGATGTGCTGGTATTAAGCTTGTGACATTCATTATCTCAATAACCCTCGTGAGTCCTGTAAGAGGAGGGAGCTTTCATTATCCCCACTGTAGAAATAAGGTCACGGGTTCAGAGAGGCAAGTGACGAATCCAAGTTACTCAGTATGCATACGGTCGAAGGGTAAATGCAACCAGTGCCCTCTAATTCCGGAACCTGCATTCTTGACTGTTATGCTCCATTTTCATAAACTGTCATTGACTCATCAGGATTACTTTTAAAATTTAAAATAATAAAACCACAGACAGTCTAGATTTTGTTCTTTTAAAAAAAAATCATTAGGCAAATAAACAGAAAATATTTGGGGTTTCCACAGGTCAGTGAAAACAGAAGGTTTAGCAAGTTTAACATAAGATGCAAAATTGAGGGCCAGTTGGTCTGCAGATTCTCCATAAATGTTTATTGGAGATGATGGAGGAATTAGAATTTTATACTATTCTTGACACATGCTACTTTGGTAACTTTAAATTCCTCCCTTTGTGAATATATTTCCTCAAAACTCTGCTTTTCATTTATACACCATGAGCCATTAAGCCAAAGTCTCCTCTACAAAATATGGCTAAATGGATTCCAATGTTCAGTGATTCCATTTTTGTCTAGAAAACACATCACAGGCTGGCTTACATGGACTTGAGAACAGTAACTTTAAAAAAAATAAAGAAGAAATGATGGTCATATTCTGCATAAGTTTCTAAATAATGTATATATAAGAATAATGTTTTATATGGCGGAGATCCAAATAGGAGCACTTCTTCTCTTAAATTAATGTTCCTTGAAGGCAGGTACAGTATTTCAGTCAGCATTGCTTATCTTCTGTTCAGCACTTGTAGTAGATTCCATGTACATGTCTGCTAAGCTGATTTGATGACTGATATTAATCAAAATACTACCATCTACTTACGAAATAAGAAAACTTAGTTGATTTTAAGATGGAATTTTTTCCTACTGAAACTTGCAGATGTTTATATTTTACAAAACGTATTTGGGTGTAGAGAGTAACAGAAAATGAGGGGAAAATTATATGTTTTTATTATTACTGAATATTTCATAACTCCCAAGAATATTATACATTAGTTTCCTGTTTCATATTAGCTAGCTTACATTAAAGATGACACTATGTCAGAATAATGGATGGCTCTTCATTTAAGTGTCATACCTTTTTTAAAATATAAGCAAGTTGAGGCAAACTTGGGTTTTCTGTGGATTCACAGAAAGTAAGTCATGGGTGTGTTAATGAAAAATATATACATATAGGCTTAAATGATCACTAACTACAGAACACAGAGCCCTTATCAGGCTCACACATAAGGTATCCAACCTCATCCAACAGCATGAATGGTAGCTTGTAGGTATGGATGTGGGTTAAATTGCCAAGACAGGGGCCAGTAGGTGCCGTGGTGGTTAAGGCACTGGACTCCCATTTGGCCAACTACAGTTAGAGTCCCAGACCTAAGGGCTTCTCTCTCTCTTTCCTCCTCTCTTTTTCTGTAACTCTTTCTGGTGAGGGCTCATGCCTTATAGCACATTTTAAAATAATACTAACAAATAAATCATTCTTTAAAAAGAAATTTGCCATGAACACTGCACAGCCTGTTCGCATAATCTCTCCAGATGAGGGATATGACTATAGCAACAGGGTTTTCTAGAAGTCACTCCACAGAACAGCAGGTCACAAGCTATGAGTTAGGAGGTGTGAAGTCTATTGTTTCGTCCTTCCTACTCAGCCATTTACAGAATGTGTGGCCTAATCTATTGCTGCATCTACTGCTGCCCTTCTTCACCTACAGCAGACCTCACTGGCGGGCCAGAGCACTCTGCCTCTGAGTCCAGCGCTCTGGGAGGCTTCTAACAAGAGGGACACAGCTGGCTGCCTGTGAGCTGAACTGTCAGATAATCTATGTTGTTTGTCTGATGATATAAACTATATTATCTAATTCATACTCTTTATCACCACTTTCATTATACAAGCTTGTTTGGGTCAGAAGAGAATCTGTCCTGGGTATACTATCTGTTGGTATTTTTTAATTGGATTGTTGCTAATTTTATATTTCATAGACTGGGGTTTTTGCCATAGGGTGTATGTGCTTGCCAGAGAGGAGAGAGAGAGAGAGAGAGACAGTGAGAGGAAAAGTGAGAAATCACCACCACACACACCCCCCCCCCCCGGGGGAACGCCACACACATAAACC
>NW_006159559.1:3573698-3591167 GCF_000334495.1 Tupaia belangeri chinensis | reverse complement strand
CAATTCTCCTCCTGGGATTTTGGGCAGGCACACACATGCGCCTGGCATGAGTTTCAAGCCACCAGGGCCAGGAATCAAACCACGGTCGGCCATGTGGAAGTTCAGCATGTTAACACCATGCCACCTGCTGGTCCAATTTCATACATTTTGGGGGAGCTACATTAGAGGTATAGTGAGAAAATATCTTTATGAGATCTTTTTAAGGTTTAAGTGGTCAAAATCAAAAGGCGTTCTTCTATTTACATCTCAAAAATATGGTCAGTTGCATATGTATAAATGTTATAAGAAAATATTTGCTTTATACATCATAAAGCAAGAAGCTGGAAGAAAATTATACAAAAATATATTAGCTCCTATTCATAGTATAATACTGTAATTAACAAAACTAAAATTTACACCTGCAAACACAGCCTGTCAAACTTGGTAGAAAAAAGGTTTACTACTATTATAATGGTTTTATTAAAATGGAATTCATGCTTTCTTTGTTTTTAAAAGAAAGTGTCTTCAATTTTATATCATTCATATTTCCTTTTGCTCACTTGAAACTAAAAAGAAAATGTTCACATTTACATATTGTAAACACAGTAGATTTACATTAATCAACATTTATACAGTGTTTTCTATTTCACCGAGGATTTATAATCTGACAAAACATGTGGCTAATGAGTCAATCCCAAAAAGAACTTATCTTACACTGTGTATATTAAAGGAAGCTTTTTAAAATTCGTCTTTAAGATGACAATTATAAAGAGTTAAAAATATGTTTATTTTAAATTATCACTCTCAGCTCAGTTGCAGCACTGCAGATGGTAGGGTGCCACTTCCTAATACTGGAGTCCTATAGGTAGCCCCGGTTCAGATCCTAGGCCAACCAGAACATGTTGGACACATTCATTATCCTAGTGAGCTAAAAGGCTCGGGAGAAGACTGCAGTGTGGCAAGGCCTTGTCAAAGGTATCTCTCACTTTCTCATGAAAGAAAAAAATTAAAATAAATGACCTTTCTCAAAATTACCTCACAAAACCTACAAACAATAAATAAATAATTTAAAGAAAAGACTAATGTGAGATTTTGCTAATGTAAAATAAATTTCCTTATAGGAAACTTCAACTCTTATACCTGATTATATATATATTTCCACATTTGAAATTTGAATACCTGGCTTTACTCTCTACCCACTTATGCACTACAACCAGACACGAGTTTCCTTAGGCACTTAGAGGCACCTCCTCGACTATATATAAGAGACAGATGCTGGCCTGAATCAAAATATTTATTTAATATGAGGATGGCAGAAAAAGGACAAGCAATTCAAGGAGACTGTGAGGATAAATGGTGATGCTAACACACTATAATGATATTGTTGAATGTTTTCTGAATGGCAGGCCCCCTTCCATTACATAAGCTTGACATTATTAACTCATTCAAACCTCACAATTCAGTGAGTTGAGGACTACTGCTTGGAAAGCTGAGGATTAAAGAGTTAAGAAATGTGTGTAACATCATATACGTACTAAGGGGTTAGCTAAAATGATCATTTCTATTGATTCTCTCTAAAAACAAGCACTGAGGGAAAAAAAATGCAGGTTATGTCATATAATTCTTTTCCACACCAAAATTCTAAAATCATAGTTCATTTCATAAAGACCACATAATTATAGAAAATTTACTTGATTAGCAGAGTCACACTATTCGCTTGCTTCCCCAACCCCAGATGCCTCTGGAGAATTTTTCCAGAATCATCCAGGGAAACCTAGGGCTTACCTTTCTTTTGCCCTATCATAATACACACAACACACAGGTATATGTACACATATAAATACACATGCACACACACACACACACACACCCTCTCTATAGCAATGATCGTATTACTTGTGTGTCCCCCCCAATGGATTATTAGCTTCTTGAGGACAAAGACCATATCTTCTTATCAAATTACCCTTATGCCTTGTGCATTTTAGTATTTAACTGAATAAATACATTTTACTCTGATTTTAGGAACCACAGATTTCTCTCTATAGAGAAAAAATGCAATGGGCAGGGAGTAGGAAGTGATGGGGTTCTGGATTATTGCACAATCACCCACACTGTTTGGGTTCAACTGTCATTTCTGTAGAGTGTATAACCTGACACGGGGGAGTTGAGGAAACTTCTAGAAAGAATGCTGACAGACTGAAGACCACAGCGGACAAAGGATCTCAAAACCAGACCAAGGGCTGTTGAGTAGAGAAGAGGGAAAGATAGCCAAAATCCAGCCTATCAAACAAAAGGAAACAGGCTGAGAAGCCCTGGCCTGTAGCCAGATGTCCTGGAGTTTCAGCTTTTAAAATGAGTATCTCCTGGGGTCCTTTGAGGTGGCAGAGAAGAGGAAGGACCAGTTTCCTCCAAAGGCTCATATGATTGTAGCCCACTAAGAAAAAGATAAGGAGATTGTGGTGGGCAGAATTACTGCCCAGAAAATGTCCATGCCCTAAGCCTTTGAAATTGTGAATGCTACCTGATACGGCAGTGGAGACACTTCAGCTGTTGGTTAAGATAAAGAACCTTGAGATGGGAACAGTACTCAGGTTATCCACGTGGGCCTAATCTAATCAGAAGTTCTTAAAGTTGGAGAACTTTCCCAAAGGGGGCCAGTGAGCAGGAGACATGACTACGGAAGAAAGGCCAGAAGGATGCTGCCATCACAGGCGCTAAAGATGGAGGAGCTACAAACTGAGGCATGAGGGTGGCCTCTAGAAGCTGCAAAGACAAAGAATGGAAGGATCCCCTAGAGAATCCTCTTGCCAGCATCTTGATTCTAGTCCACTGAGACATGTGTTGGACTCTAGACCTACAAAACCATAAGACATTAAATTCATGTTGTTTTAAACTACCATGTTTGTGGTAATGTGTTATAGTAGCAATAGAAAACCAACACAGGATTTAAATTTCTAGGTCAAGCCTGCCCCTTGAGGATGAAAGAGAAACTACAGAGGTCCTAACTATGTCGTCAGAAGTATAGTCAAAGAAAAAGGTCACTTCTGACCTGGACAGCTCACTGAAGGATGAAAGGAAATGGAATGAGAACTTTGTAAAGAACTGGGGCAAGCCCAGTGAGAATACCTAATGTAAAAGGTGGATAGGGTACATCTTTTTCATCTTCAGAGAAACGCTGCTCTAATTCTAAACTCCACTCCATGTTACTGTTCAAGGAAGCTTCATTTGAGCCAACTTGGAACGTCTAACGATCAGAATAAAAGCTACATTGTTGGGTGCCCCTGAATGGTTACTGCCCTCCATTGCATTCCCAGGTCAGTGAAGTCTGTACATGAGACAAGAAGGCTGTCGACAAAGACCTGCAACAAAACCCGTGCCCAGGCTGCCGGGAAATAGGTAACCACTGAAAGACTAAAAGTGATGAGATCAGTTTCTTCTCATTTCTTCTAGTCCTTCTAGGTAAAGAAAGCAGAACTAACAAGGCAAAAGTTAGTGATATGTGGGAACCAGCAGTTAGCGTAATGGCTATGTTGCTGGACTCCCACGTAGTCGACTGCGGTTTGCGTCCCGGACCCAGAGGCTTAAAACTCACGCTGTGCCCAAGATCCCGAGAGGAGAATGGAGAAGGGATTGCGGCGTGACCATCCCCTCTGGGGGGTGATTTCTCGCTTTCTGTCTCTGTCTCTGTCTGTCTGGCGAGCTCAAGTGCCCTATAGAGAAAACCTCTACAAAAAAAAAAAAAAATGTTAGTGATATGAAGCACTTTAAGAACACTCTGTCGGAACAACTTAATAACTTTCTCTACTAATTAAGAGTCAAGTAAAATAAAAGATGGATAGCATAAGCACAATTGCTTTTACGATACTCATCAAATAATCATATGATACAAACTTAGTACTTGTTGGGAGGAACGGATGGAAAAGAGTGTATTTCTTAATTCTTGCAAGGAACTGAAGTAAATCCATGCAAAAAGGGAAAAAAGAAAAAAAGACATTGATGTAAAATGAAAAAAAAAAGCAAACTTAGTTTGTGTTGGAGTTTTACTGGATAGTTTGTCACATAATGATATAGAACTGAAATTACTTTTCATACACAAACTAAATCATTATGATTCAAGGGAAATCTAAGACAATTAAAGTTAGCTTAAATTCTTAATATGATTGGGCTGCCAATTAAAAAATAACTCGTTGAGGTTTGTAAATGTTTTAACATCTGTTTTATGATTTAACTGTCAAACTAAATTATCCTAAACTTAGACTGTACTACCTAATCAAGCTACCAGTTATTTTCACTGTGTTGGAATCTTAATATCACAGCATATAAAAAAGAAACCTTGCTGTCACCCTAGTCCAACAGCTTGCCCAATGGGAATGATATCCTTGAAAGATATTTCCATATTTTAAAAAATTCTAATTGATAAAGCATTTTTTTCCTTATAGACTCTCCCATGAACCAGTTTCACTTTTAATTCATGGTATAAATAGGAACAGGGAAGGAAGTGTTATTTACACCATACCTGCCCTACTTCAAATATGGTGGTAGATGCCTCACATGTTTTAAAGAGTTCACCCCTTATACCATCCCAGTGAACTCCTGAGTCATCAGAACAGTCATGACTTTTTTTAAATGCTTTCCTATCCAAAAATGTGTGATGGCTTTTGTGAGGACCTAATACCATAAGTCTCATTTTACAGATGAATAAACAGGCTAAAATACAGGATACCATTGCTAACTCTCTAGCTAAAATAACAAAAAGTCATTATTATGAAACAAGGATTTCAAAGAGAAATACTTTAATAAAATTAATCATGAGATTAATTTTAATTTTTATTATTTATACGTTTTTTTATTTTTATATCTTGTTTTATTTGAAATCACATTTACAGAATGAGATGAAAATAGAACATAAAATAGGGACCAGCAGTTGATGTAATGGCTATGTCGCTGGACTCCCATGTAGTCAACCACAGTTCTAGTCCTGGACCCGGTGGCTTAAACTCGCCGGGTGTGTACACGTGCACACCCAAGATCCCAAGAGGAGAAAGGAGGAGAAGGGATTTCATCATGGCCATCCCCCCTGGGGGGGTGATTTCTTGCTTTCTGTCTCTATGTCTCTGTCTGTCTGGCGAGCGCATGCGCCCTATAGCAAAAACCTCTCCAAAAAAAAAAAAAAAAAAAAAAGAAAGAAAGAAAGAAAGAAAGTATGACTGTAAATGCATCTAAATGCATCTGAGCCAGCTGCAGTGTGCAAGTGGGAGGGTGTTACTGTGTGAGGCTGAGACCACATGGGAGGCCTGGGTTTGGGACTCAAACCAACATAAACAGGCCAGGAGTGGTGCTGCCTGCCTGTAATTCTAGATAACTGGGAAGCTGGGGAGGAGAACTGAAAAAGCAAGACCATACCCAAAATACCATCCCTCAGTTGTAATTATAAAATCCTTTGCAGCATTTGGCATTGAAAAGATTTTTCTGGGTTAAAGTGAATGAAATGTGAAATACTCTATGATTTTTACCTCAGAAAAAAACACTTTATGTCTTGTTTTATTTGAAATCACATTTACAGTATCAAGTAATCCAAAACCTATCCATATATCTGAATTATATCTGTATAACTACAACTTCAGTAATTTTTTCTCTTTAAATGATTTATATCCTAATTTTTATACCCTAATTTTTTAAAAAGCCCATTCAATTGTGTATACTTCACATTCTGCTAAAAAAAATAATGTCGATTTTGACATTCACATCACATCTGTATTAAATATTCTTAATATGAATATAAATAATTTATACATTTTATAAAAAAACTGCAGTCGACCATGTGGGAGTCCAGCAACATAACCACTATGCCATCTGCTGGTCCCACCCAGAATGTTTTTCAATCCCATGGGCTGGGATTCGAACTGCAATAGGGAATGTGGGATCTGGCTTCCTAAGCATTCAACCACTGCACTATGGGGCCAGTCCAGGGTATGTATTATTTAAATACCCACAATTTAACATTGAATTAAACCTAAGACAACTATTGTCAAAAAGGGACAGAAGAATGAAAAAGTTTTGACCAAAAATAATAAAGGTACAAAGAAATCAAAATAGTAACTAACACTTGCTAAGAACCATATACCAGGTAACTTTCTACAAGTGTTACATGTGTTAATTTATTCAATATCCACAATAATATTATGCAAGAAGTACATTTATCTTTCTCCATTTTTAGATGAGAAAGTGAAGCAAAGGACAGTTAAATAACCCCCAGGATCACATAGCAAAAAAGGGGTAAGGGGGCTACTAGTTTGACACAAAAGTTAAGGAAGCTGAGTCCCATATGGCGAACGGTGTGGTTCAAATCCCAAATCCAGCAGAAAAAGATGCTGGATGTGTGTGTGTGTGTGTGTGTGTGTGTGTGTACGCACACGCACGCACAAAGTCCCAAAATCCCAAGAGGAAAATGAAGAAGGGACTGTGCCATGACCATCCCCCATGGAGGACGAATTCCTCATTTTCCTTCCCTCTCCATCTCTCCCTTTTTATCTCTCTCTAGCAAACACAAACACCCTATAACAAACTTTAAAAAAAAAAAAAAAAACAGGCGTTTTAGAGCTGGGATTTGAATCCAGGCAGGCTGCCTGGAGTCATTGCTCTTAACCACCATCAACCCCAGTCCTCCCTGTATTGGTGATTGTTACATTCTTTTTGCTTAATCCTGAATGGGGATCAGTAAAACAGAAAGAACACACTAGAGGCGAAGTTACGGTGAACCAGTTTGATCTGGGTCCCATGGCTCTGCAGGTAAGTGGTGTTATCAAAGTCGTGTATCTCAGGATCTGTGAGGGACACCGACACAAACAACGCCCACATTGTCTGCATGTTCGGGCTGCTCTTCTGCTTCACCATGTGGCAGAAACTGTCCCTTGCCTACTTTTCATTTTTTTTTTTAAGAGGTTTTTGCCTTAGGGTGGGTGCACTGAACAGAGAGAGACAGAGACAGTGACAGAGAAAGTGAGAAATCATCTCCCTATGTGGGATGGCCACACCACCATCCCTTCTCCTCCCAGGATCTTGGGAGCACATGCACAAGTGCCCGGCATGATTTTCAAACCATCAGGTCTAGGACTCCAACTGTGGTTGGCTATGTGGGAGATTCAGCAATGTAGCTGCTATACCATCTGCTGGCCCGACCTACTCCTGCTATAGAGGGTCTTGGTTAGTTTGAATTCTTACGTCTTTAATAACCTTTCACAATTTGACAAGTTTCAGGAAAAAACTTGATTAGATTTTGTTTGAAACTGGATTGACTCAAGAGATCATCTAGGGGACCAGAAGGTGGTGTGGTGGCTAAGGAGCTAGACACTCCCACATGGCTGACCATGGTTTGAGTCCTGGACCTGGCAGCTTCATCTCTCACTTTCTCACTTTCTCTCTCTCTGTGTCGCTTTCTGGTCAAATTAAAATAAATGAATGAATAAATAGAATTTAATAAATAAATAAATCTTTTTTTTTAAAAAAAGAGATCATCTAAACAACTTATTATTATAATGACCCTCGTTATGAACATGGTCTTTAAAAAATCATTAAAATTTTTTAGACTATTTTCATTTTAGTCTTATATTTTTTCCATAAATATCTCAAATGATTTTTTTAAAACACTAGTCCTAGATATTTATAGTTGTTACTATAGAAACTGATTTTTTAAGTTATTTTTTCAGTTTATATTCGATGTTTATCTATACCAACATTGTTAAACTCTCCAATTAATTCTAATAAGCAATGTGTGGATTAAATTATGTTTTCTAAATAGAAAATCATATTCTCTGTCAATAAATTACATTTTATTTCTTTTGTTTCTCATGTCCTTATATATTTTTAATTTTTGTCTTACTATGCTGACTAGGATATCTAACACAATATATAGAGTTACAGCTGCTGGGACCAGCAGTTAGCATAATGGCTATGTCGCTGGACTCCCATGTAGTCGACTGCAGTTCGAGTCCCAGACCCGGTGGCTTAAACTAACACCGGACACGAATGAATGCGTGCCCAAGATCCCAAGAGGAGAATGGAGGTGAAGAGATTGTGGCGTGGCCATCCCCCCATCACTTTCTGTCTCTCTGTCTCTGTCTTTCTGGTGAGGGCACGCGCCCTACAGCAAAAAGCTCTCCAAAAAAAAAAAAAAAGGAGTTACAAAGGGTTTCCTGGTTTCTGATTTTAAAGTTTCTGGTATTTAACCATTAATTATAATGTTTATTGTTGGTATTTAATAGATAACTTTTATTAGGTAAAGGAAGTTGCTACTTGCTAAGAATTATTTTTTTAATGATATTTAAGTACCTACAATTGCTGAATGGTCTTTCTACATGCACTGAGATGATCATGCATGTCTTTTCCCTTTAGTCATCTCACATAATAAATTATGTATTAATGTTAGAGCAAGTAGATGGCAATGTGGTTACGGGCTCTGGATTGACACACAACCAACTGCAGTTCAAGTTCCAGACCTGTAGGCTTGCTTTTTCACTTTCCTTCCCTCTTTCTCATTATCTGTCTCTGTCCTGGTGAGTATCCATGGCCTGTAGCAAATTAAAAAATAGTTATGATAGCAGCCAGAAGATGGTATGGTGGTTAAGATGCTGAACACTCCTACACAGCTGAACATAGTTCAAGTTCTGGACCTGGTGGCTTGTTTTCTCACTTTCCCTCTCCCTCTCTTTGTCTCTCTCTGGTCAAATTAAAATAAATAAAATTAAATGAATAATCCCTTTTTAAAAATAGTGATGATAATAAAATTAAATAATTATTTTTAAAAATAGACTAATGTTAATTCAACCTAGACTTTCTGGAATAAGCTCAGGCTGGTCTTTAACATTTCTAGATTGTTTGCTACAAGAACTTTGCATCTACGTTAAAGAGTGTGATTGAGCTATAGTTTTCTATTCTTGAATTGCCCTTGGCTGGTTTTGAAGTTATATCACCTAAAGTAAAATGAGGCCATCTTTGCTCTTCAGTTTTCTAAGAGTTTGATTATTAACTGAACTTCAGAACTTACCAATAAAATCGACTGGGTCTGTTGCTCTTTTTAAGGAAAACTAAGCTTGTGGTTCAATTTCTTCCATGCTATAGGAAGATTGCAGCTTCCTTTTTCTTCTTGAGTCAACTTTGATAATTTTCACTTTTCTAGGAAAATTAGAGCCATACAATTGACCTTTATGAAACTGAATTGATAAGTCTTGGGGAACATTAGAGAAAATGTATTGTAAACAACTGGATCCGACCCTGAAACTCAAAATTCTAAATGCAGCTGAACTTGCTATTAAAAGTAGCTAGTTTAATTAGGATATTTTGTGAATCGATAAAATGTAGTAAAGAAAAAAAGGAATGGAAAGCAACTGTAGATACCAGAGACAGGGTGGGAGGAGGGTGGGCAATGACTGAGGGTGAGAAATGGGGGGGGGGAAATATATAGATTTAAGAAATAAGAAATGGAAAGTTATTTGTTAACAATAACATGTGTGATTAAGCTACTATACAGTGTATTCTGGATGGGAAATCACATTTTGTATGCTGTAATGATGTTCAGTGAATGAATGTAAAATAAATAATTTTTTTAAAAAGAAAGAAAAAGAAATCAGCTGATCTCTGCCCACACCAATTCTGCCTAGGATAACAATGCCTCAGATCTGCCAAACAGCCTCCTACAAGTAAAGAATCTCACTAGCTGAGAACCTATGAGAATACGAGAGCATGGAAGTTTGTCTATTTTCTCATCCTCTGTTGACATTTTCACAAATACAATTTAAGCTACTTAATCTTTTCAATGGTACCTACTTTTGAACTAATTATTTATTATTACTATAGCCTTTCTTATCTTCAGCAAATTATAGACTACTTTCAAAATCTTTTATCTTTTTTTTTTTAATTTGTTATAGAGCATGTGCACACGCTGGTGAGAAAGACAGAGAAAGAGGTAAAGTGAGAAAAGATCCTCTACAGGGGATAAGCATACCCCAATTTTTTTTCCTCCATTCTCCTCTCAGGATTTTGGACATGCATACACACTTATGGCATGTTTTCAATACTCAAGTTCTGGGACTTGAACTGTGAAGTTGGCCTTGTGGGATCTAGGCACTTTAACCACTATGCCACCTTGCTGTCTCAAAACCATTTATCCTTTTAAAAATTCCTTTGTATTCATATAAAACAATCTTGGTTCCATTTCTTCTTTTTTCAGCAATAAATTATTTTCCAAACTTGAAGATGTTGATCAAAACACCATAAGCTGTGACACTAAAATTCATGCTCCATGCTTAACTGAAATTGAGCATTCAGTTGACCTAAAATGTTGATCAGAAATAAAAATCATAAATTTGTGTGTATGTGTGTGTGTGTGTGTGTTTGTGTGAGTGAGTGTCTGGTGTCTGACCTGTTTCTTCAACACTTCACTTCTTCATTTAAATTTCTGAAAGGAGAAGTGTGGTAAAACAAAGGAACTTAAGTTAAACATTTACAAAGCATCACTTCAGAACACCTCTAATTAACTTCCTTTCTCTTCAAAGTTTCACACTGGAGAATTGGTATACTACCTTAAAGAGTCCTTTAGAATCTTAGAAAAAGAAAATTACTGTTTGCTATGTCTTCTAAAACTCCATAAGGGATTTGTAATATAAAAACTATATTTTCTAAAATATCTTAAAATGTACTGGTGTAACATTTTCAGACAATACCTGCCTCTAAAATGAGTGATATCTGTTCATCATAATGAATAAATCAGTGGTCACACTGTGCTCTCAAAGTTCTACCAAGAAACTCAATGATCAACCAACCCCATAATCAGAGGGAATTCTAAAGTCATTATCAAGTCCCCAGAATGATACTTAAATTACTTATAAAATCATTTTTAAAGGCAGATGAAAGAAACATTAAGTATCTAGTACACAAAAGCAAGGGAAATACTGTTTTAATGAAAGAGAGAAAAAAGATCTTTAACTAGGATGAATGAGAAAGAATAGTAAAGAAAGAATATATGACAGAGGCCAAGCCTCTGTGGCACAGTGCTGGAAGTCACATGGTTTGGATGCCCAAACACATAGACCTGAAACACAAAAGGTAAGCATACACACAGGGTGCCCAAGATCCTGACAAGTTGAAGATCTGGGGAAAGGGATCAGAGTATGGCCAGACTCTGGTCAAAGGGGTGTGATGACTCCACAATCACTTCTCCTCCATTTTTCTATTTGTTGGGATCTTGGGCACGAATGCAAATACACCAGCAGGTTCTTCAAGAAAGAAGATATTTGAAGAGTTTCTATTTCCATCAAATAACACATGCACACGAGAGAGAGTGAGTGAGCAAGCGCACACTCTTATTACAAACTGGTTTGTTTTTGTTTTTTGGGGTTTTTTTTCTTTTTTTTGGAGAGGTTTTTGTTAGAGGGAGCGTGCATTCGCCAGACAGAGAGAGATAGAGACCAGAAAGCGAGAAATCACCTCCCAGGGGGCATGGCCACATTGCAATCCCTTCTCCTCCATTCTCCTCTCAGGATCTTGGGTATGTACGCACACATGCCTGGCGTGAGTTTAAGCCACTGGCTCCGGGACTCGAACCGCGGTCGACTACGTGGGAGTCCAGCGACATAGCCATTTTGCTAACTGCTGGTCCCACGAACTAGTTTTTTTTAAACAAAAAGATCTTAGCACAGGCAGAGTTGATTTTCTCTAGGGTCTCTACTCAAGAAAAGTCTTTTCTTAGGCAGGATTGGACTTATTCTGGGCCTAAACATTCTTTCTTGTCCTTATGTGATACCTGCATCTGTCCCACAGGTAAGCTGGTCTGGGCATACTCATGGACACAGGAGAAACTGCAAGGGTATCGAGAAAGATCAGGGCCGAGATGTTGAAAGTTGGGGTGGACATTCTCTAAGGTTCTATTATTTTCAATTCATGTGCTCTGTCCTAGTTTTTAATTTCTTTTGTCTATCATCCATTTTTGCCAGCCTACTTCAGTTACAATCCACAAGCAGACTTTACCAGTTTTGAAAATACTTTCTTTCCCCATCTAGACTGTTAGATTTCTTATTATAGTGGCACAATCTCAATATTAGTAGATATTGACATAAGATTATATAAACCCAACTAACAGAAGCCATAAGATACAGCAGAATTACCCTCTGACTTCAGGTAATATCATGAAGATTTCTCCCCGTATGGCTTTGTTTTACTTCCTAGTTTTAATAAAATAAAGTCTTATCTAACCTTTCTCCTCATCTGCACTGGAAATGCTGCTTTTATTTTAAAGCATCATCATCCCATTTCAGAGAGCACTGACATTTATGAATCTGTAACAAGCAGTGCTGCCAGCCACACAGATCTGAGTTTTCCAATGAACGCTGCTTTACTCCATATGTTCATATTACAATGTTTGTTTCACAGCATAGCTCATATTTCACTTTATTCCCAAATTTTGCAAAACTTCATGTAATATTTTTCCTTTTCCCATTAACAATGTAACTGAACACAACAACAAACCCAAAATACTAAACAAATGTAAAAGCACAGTTAATCATAGAGAGAACTGGTGGTTGTTTTCAAGACCTGCCCAGCTAGAAAATTTGAGTTCCTTTGGTTTGCACTGACATTTAACAAACACTCTTGGGATAGCTGTATTAGGAAATGCTTTTATCATCTACTTGACAACAAAAGCATTCTCAGGAAAGTCAGAGTTTTAAACACTCAGTCCTTAATGTCTCACACTGATTATATCATGATGATAGAACTAAACATTTTGCAAAATAAAAAAGGCATGTAATAAGCTTTTGGCATTCTCAATAGATTATCTACCAAAATTTATTTTTAAAATCTATGTTTTGTTTTAATAAAATAACCTAGTGTAATAGTTTTAATTGCGTTTGTACAATTAATGTTAAAGACATGCAATGGCACTTCTTGAGTTTTCAACATGATCTTCACATACACATTTCTGAGATGACTCTATGAAGTACTATTAATTCACCACCTAATGTATATACTTAAACATATGAATGAATCAGACTGCAAAAGAATGTATTCTATTTTACTTTCTAAAAATATATTCTATTTTACTTTTCATTATTTTTATATATGCCCCAAAATATTTTGGTTTCTATAAACAGGGATGATCTTTCCTTGATACATTCTACTTGCTGTTTGGATAACTGACCATTAAAAAACAAAAAGAAAACAAAAAAATGTCTTTTCCTAACACACCAGAAAAGAAAAAAAAAAAAAAAGTTACATATACTTACACTTTTTATGATAGTTGTACAGAAAATACAAAATGAAATCTAGTTTTCACAGTATTAGTACTTCTGCCTTTTCAGAATGAGCATTTAATTACTTAAATGTAGTTCTGGTCAAAGAAAAGAGAGGCATTTCATCTTCATTGCAAAGCAAAAATTTCTCTCAATATTCACTTGTTTTGTAACAATCTTCTACCTAATTTATATAGAGTTCATTGTATACACAGAGAAAATGGATTTTAGAACTACACTACTTGAAAAATAATTACATTTTAGATTAATGAAAAGAGGAAATTACGTGGTCATCAAGGATCTTTGAGAAACATCCCACACAGGAAATACAGTTTCATATGGCCTCATGCCAGACTGCATGCTTATGTCTTCCCCAAAATTTGTATGTACCTCCTAATACTATCACCCTAAGTATTAGGAGGTGGGGCCTTTGGGAGGTGATTAAGTCAAGAGGGCAGACCCTTCATGAATGGGATTAGTGCCCCTTGGAAAGAGATACAAGGACTAGTCATGTTGTGCAATGGTTTAAGCTCAGTGCACATGGAGCCAGATCCCACATGGCCAAGGGTAGTTTGAATCCCAATCCCAGCAGTTTTAAAAAGATGTCAAAACATGTGCTGCATGCCCCAAATCCTGAAGGAATGGAGAAAAGGAGGAAAAGAGACTGGTATAAGCATCCCCCCATGAGAGGTGTTTTCTCTTTGTGTCTCTGTCTTTCTTTGTAGCAAGCTTACATGCTCTCTGCAATTAAATAAAGTCTGGAGGACATCTTTAATCCTTTTCCATGTGAGGTTATAGCAAGAAGACAAAGCAGGCCCTCACCAGATACATTATTTGCTGGTTGTTTGATCTTGTTCTTCCCAGCCTCCAGACAGAATAGATTTCTGAGTTTAAAAACTATCCAGTCTATGGTATTTTGTTATATATCAGCCTGTGCTTGGATTAATTATTGCTATTTCCACAATACATTAAAAATTGTCAAGGGAGCATATGAGCTTTGGAGACAGGAGTGGTTCTGTTTCTGTTTTCTTATTTAGCCTTAGGCAAACTAATTGAGCCTCAATTTCCTAATCTATAAAAATTAGCATAACAGACTCTTCATCAGGGGAATGTGAAGATAAAATAAAAGAAAAAAATGTGAAGTTCCTAGCAGAGTAAAGAGCATATCACAGGTACTTGAGAGCTACAATACCTGCCATTCCCTGCCCCTCCCATGCCTTGCTCTGTGTCATCCAATAACCAGTAAGTACTAAGGCTGAGGAATGTCCAGGGCAGGAAGTTATTCGTAGTGCTGCCTCACATTACTTTGATGTTTGTAGGGTCTGTAATATTATTTCCACTTTCAATCTTGATATTTGTGGTCTGTCTTTTCTCTTTCTTTTTCTTGATCAATCTTGCTGGGGTGTTAGTTAATTTCATTAATCTTTCCTAAGAATCATTTTTTTTATTTTGTTAATGTCTGTCATTTATTTTTTATTTTCCTCATATTGTTTTATTTTTATTATTTCCTTCCTTCTATCACTGTAAGTATACTTTGTTCTTTCCCTTTTTTAGGTAGAAACTTTGATCATTTTTAAGCCTTTTTTTCCCCTAATATGAGCATTTACAGCTAGACATATTCCTCTAAGAACTGCTTTAGCTGCTCCCCATGATCATAATCTTTCAATCATATTTTCCTTTATGATATCTTCTTTGACCTGACATATTTACAAGCATATTCTTTTATTTCCAAATATCTGGCTATCTTTGAGATATTTTTATTAATATCTAATTAATTCTATTGTGCTGAGGCAACATACTATGTAAAATTTCAAACATTTAAATTTTATTAAAGCATATCCATGGTGGGGTCAACAGGTAGCATAGTGGTTAAGTCACTGGAGTTCAACATGGCCAACCTCAGTTCAAGTCCTGGATCCGGAGGTTTGAAACTCACGTTAGAAGTACGTGTGTTTGTGTCTAAAATCCTGAGAGGAGAATGGAGGAGAAGGGGCTGAGGTGTGGCCATTTCCTCGGGGTGGGGAGGTGGGGGTGGGGGTGATTTCTCAACTTCCCTCTCTCTCTGTCTCTCTGGTGAGTGTGCATGCTCTATAGCAAAAAATATGTCTCTAGAAAAGGGGGGAAAAAGTGTCCATGACATAACAATGTGCACTTGAAAGAAAACAAGTGTGTTCTGTAGGTTTTTGTTACAGATGTGAGTTAACATTTTGTGTCATTTCTATTCAGCATTAAAAATTTCTTTGAATGCCTCTTTAAATGCAGATGCAACATCTATGAATCCTGTTCTTCATTAGTTTGTCTGAAAATTCCATATTTGCACCCATTGTTTAAAGTTCTTTTTGTCATAGGTTATATGCACTCGCTGGAAAGAGACAGAGAGAGACAGGGAGAGGCAAAGCAAGAGATCACCTGCCAGGGGGATGGCCATGTTGCAATTTCTTCTCCAATTCTCTTCCTGGGATTTTGAGAATGCACACATATATACCCAGTATGATTTTCAAGCCACCACACAAGTCACCACGTCCAGACTCGAACCACGGTTGGCCATGTCCAGCACCTTAACCACTACGCCAGCTGCTGGCCCCTGCACCCATTTTTGAAGAAAACTTCAACAGAATATTAAATATCTGGGTTGTTTTTCTTTCTTCCTTTTAAATATGTCATTCTATTACCTTCTGATTGGCAATGTTTCTGAGGAGAAATAAGCCATCATATGTAATGTTCTTCGTTTATTATGTTTTGTAGGCTACTTGCTGCCACTGACTAAAGAGCCTATGTGTTTGGCTTTCCTCTCCCTCCTTTCCTCTAACTTCAATTACAACATGTCCTTGCAACAATACTAACAGAGTGTAACTGAGAACCTCTCTTAGCAAATTTTAGTTAAATTTGAAGGAGATAAAAAGCCAATGTGGAGTGGAGTAAATTAAAAAGGAAAAGCTAATCCCATGCTTAATTTTTGTTAAATGAACACTGAGTTAGTGATCAAAATTGCAGGAAAATGTGAATAAAATACTACCAAATATATTACTTTTCTTTTAAACTAAAAGAGAACTAATTTTTCCTAGTTAAACTTCATAGTTACTTAATTAGTATTAATTATGGTTATATTACGAGTTCTAATGTTAGTCAAAATACAGTGTTATGAAAAATAACTATACCTTAAGAAACTTAAATCATTTGTCCACGGCATTTTTATCTTAAATAGATAATTTTCTCTTTTTCAATGGCTTGATAAGATATCCTGAAGCTATGATCAGAAGTAAGTGCTATTAGCTTTATATTTAAATTTTTTTTTAAGTTTTTTTTGTCATAGGGTGCATGCACTTGCCGGAGAAGAGAGAGACAGAGGGAGACAGTGAGAGGGAAGTGAGAAGTCACCCCCTGTGGGGATGGTCATGCCACAATCCCTTCTCCTCCGTTCTCCTGGGATTTGGGGCAAGCAGGTGCACACACCTGGTGTGAATTTCAAACCACCAGGTCCAAGACTCAAACCACAGTCAGCCACGTGGGAATCTAGTGCCTTAACTACCATGTCATATTTAATTTTTTAAACTGTTTTTCCATTTATTCAAGGATCAAGAAGGTATCTGAATCTAGAGAAGAGAGAAAAACAGGACAGTGTGTCAGAAAATAAGGTTAAAGGGTAGTATCCTCTGGCCAGTGTGGAAAACAGGGTGAGACCTGTCTGAAGGAGCCCGATGTGGTGGCATGCACCTTAATCCCAGCTCTTCAGGAGACTGAGGCACAGGGATGTCAACATAGTGAAACCTTGTCTAACATGCATGTGTGTGCACCCACTCACATTCACACACAGAAGAACCAAATATAACTATAATGTAAAGCATAAGTCCACTTTGACCAAATTATTTAGCGTCCAATGGTTTCTCTGAAACATTTAAAATATATTGTCCTTAATAAAAGTTCTAGCATGTGATCAGTCATATGGCTGCACAGCGACAAAATGCAGTACTCTGTGAGGCGATCCAACATGAAAAGGTTTCAAGTTCAAGTTTGGAGACCTCCCTAAGCACACTGACACACGCTTGCCCATGTCCAGAGCTGGCTGACGGCTGGGGGTAGAGGAACATGGTCTCAAGCTCATTTGGGGCATTCTCTCTCTCTGCCCCAACTCCCTTCTCCTTTTTTCCCTCTCTTTCATGGAAGAATTAAAAAAAAAAAAAAAAAAAAAAAAGACAAAAATGAAAAATAG
>NW_006159559.1:3513893-3573367 GCF_000334495.1 Tupaia belangeri chinensis | reverse complement strand
CCCCCTCCCCCTTTTTTCCCCCTCTTTCATGGAAAAATTTAAAAAAAAAAAAAAAAAAAAAAAGGACTAGAATGTAAGATAGTATCTAGCAACTCAATTTTCTACTATAGCAAACCAAGATATTACGTGAACTGACCAACCACACCAACTGACAAATTATTAACTATTTATCATTTAAGATCACAAGCACTCACTATTTTGTAGAATTCATTATGGCTTGTTCATATCTTGATGTTTTTGTAGCTAATCAGTACAACTGAATATTACTTCATCTGCTGATATACTTGGCAGTCTTATCTTCTCAAAAAAGAAATTCAACATTGTACTATTATATGACTTATAAAGTAGTCATGGAGCCAATGTAAAGGAGGCTATTTTTAGCTTAAAGTTTATATCGTGCAATAAAGTTTTTATATACAACTATTTTGTCTAAAATGCCTTACTAGCTCAAATAACAGCAATACAAAGAAACTCCCTCTTTCCCCCCAAAAAAGACTCTAAAGTTCTAGAAATACACAGATTAGAGATTCCATAATCTTGTAGCAATGAAGATTCTGCCAACTTCTGTTTTGAGAAAAAGGTTTTCTCTCTGTTCACCAGAATTTTAAAATGTGACATCTATTTTTATATTCACAAATATATTCTATCCTCTTAAACAAAAGGACATTTAACCACTAGCACTCTCAACACCGCTTCCCCTGCCCCTAAGCTTCATAATATTGTATTGCTGCAGCCACTCCACATATGAACAAAGACCAGGCAATGAAAATCATATTCTTAAACAGGGTGATTTGTGAAGAGGCTGGACAGATTCACTGGTATTTATGAAAAAGCAATTACACACATGAACACAGATGTGAATATGGATGTAGGTGATGTGACTTGCAATATAATAAAAAGTGGTTTAAAATCTTAGATTACATATAATCTCTGCACCATAATATTTTGGGGAGTTTCTGCCTTAGGCAATCAGACAATTACAGTAGTATTCTCTGAACTGAAAATCACTGGGGGAACAAATATCTAAGCAATAGGCGAACACCCATTATTAGTTTCTTTTGGAAGTAGTGTCCTTTTTTTTAATCTTATTTTAAATATTTATTTAAAGTATATTTAATATCATATGTATTTGCTCCTAACCCCTACTTTCTATGAGATCTTGTTCTTACCAAGTGGCTATTTTTCAGTGAGGCATTTTTTTAAAAAACATATGGTTGATGAACAACAGGTCAGTATGCTGTTAAATACATTTTTATAGAATAATTTCAGGCCTTTAGTAATATGATTTAATGTAATGAAAATAAAGTTTACTAAAGAATAGATACACTGAAATGATTAATAAGTTTCCCTAGATCCCTAATTACCACTAGAAAACAATGTAATTTGCCTCTTCAGCAATTATTTTAAAAAGCCAAACTTGCAAATAACAATTGCTATTAATAGATTTGTAGAGAAGCTAAAAATGAAAAGACAATTTTATTTTTATCTTTACTTTGTTCATAATATTAACCAGTAAGCACCCAATTTGGGGAAAAAAACCTTTAAATTATTTTAGATACATTTAAGTGGTGGTTGACATACTCTCATGATGTAACATAATGACGTATGCTGGTTTATATCAAGCAACACCAGGTAATGTCTGCTGTCCCACTTTGGAAGACCAAGTATATGGGCATCATTAGTCAACTACAAACTCAGGTCTCTGGGTATGACAAGCTTCCTAAAGTGGGTCTCATTTCCCTACTCCCTCCCTACCAGTTCAGCTCTCCTTAATCTGATAGAGAAGCTGAAACTCTGTGGTCACTTACTATATATTTCTGAACATTTCTTCTTTAGATAAATGTAGCCTAATATAGATGTCAGATCTATGTGATATACACATGGCCAAATACTCATGAAAACCAATACCTATAAAATAAAATGATGCTTTAAATGACTGAGGTATACATAACAGATCAATACATCATAGGTGATCATACTCCATTCTTTAACACCAAAAAATAAACTTCCAGTCCAACAGGTGGTGTAGAGGACCCTTCATGGAAGGCTGGACCCACTGTCGGGAACAGCAGTTAGCGTAATGTCTATGTTGCTGGACTCCCACGTAGTCGACTGCGGTTCGTATCCTGGACCCGGTGGCTTAAAACTCATGCCAGGCGCATGTGCATGCGTGCCCAAGATCCTGAGAGGAGAATGGAGGAGAAGGGATTGCAGCGTGGCCATCCCCTCTAGGGGGTGATTTCTCGCTTTCTATCTCTCTCTCTGTCTGTCTGGCGAGCGCATGCGCCCTATAGCAAAAACCACTCCAAAAAAAGAAGAAAAAAAAAAGATAACAAATGAAACCTATCAAACAGGTTAATAAAGGCCAGGTGGTGGCATAACAGTACCACAGCTGGACCCACATGGGAGAGGTTCTAGGCTACGTCCTGGGACCTCCGTGAGCGGCCAAGTGTGCTCTTCCTCGTGGTCCAGCCAGGTAACACTGGGGGATTACCACAAGAAGGCCCTAGTGGGCACCTGCTTCTCTGTCTGTTTCTTTCTCTCTTTCTCTCTCACGGAAAGAATAGATAAATCAGCTTAGCAAAGAAGATAGAAAGTAAACAGGATTTGTTTTAAGCAATGGCACAACAACAGCTGTAGATGATGTATAAATAAATGTGGGTTTTGACATGTCAGTCACCCTAAGTCACTTTTTTTTTTTTTTTCTGAGAGAAAAGGAGAGTCAGAAAGACAAGGAGAGAGGGGTTTTCTGGCTAGAGTCTTCACACTGTGGTCCTCCCTGCTGCCTTCCTGCCAGCGAGGACCCTGGCTGTGCCCATGGGAGCAGCTGCCATATTCAGGTAGACCGAGCATGTCAGCCTGGAGTCTTTCTATATGACCTCCAGCATCACTCGACAGTGTCCCTATTGCGCACCCCTATGGCTGGGCCTCCAAGTCACTTTTGAAAGAATAAATATTTAGACCTCTTTAAAAGAATACTCATCAATTACATCATTTTTGGCTAATAATTTTAATAAAGACAGATTCTCTGGACCATCTAAAATAAAATAAAAATTATATAAGGGGCCAGCAGGTTGGATGGTGGTTAAGGCGCTGGACTTCCACACGGTCGACCATGGTTTGGTCCAGATCTGATGACTTGAAAATCAGGTGCACGTGTGTGTGTGTTTGTGTGTGTCCCCAAAATCCTGAGAAGAGAATGGGGGAGAAGGGCTTGTGGTATGGTATCCCCCCAGGGGGAGATTTCTCACTCTCCTTCTCTGGTGAGCACACATGCCCTATGGCAAAAACCTGAAAAATCTTAAATAATAAATATCATCTGGTCTTCTAAAATATTAAAACAGAATAGTATGTCCCTTAAATGGATCAGGAAGTAAAAATAAAGTCCCTTCTTTAACTTAACTTGAAAGAAAATAAACATTCAACATTTCCCAATCAGATGCAAATTTCAGATATTTCTGCAAGTTAAAATGACCATCTTAATCACTTATATTAATATTGATAGGTTTGAAAAATCAGAACAATTACAAGTGAGATGATTTCCACTTCTAGCTTTCACTTTCAACTGCCTGTGTTTTGTAATGTGCTGACTGTAGCGTGTCTTAATTTCCACAAGTGTTTAAAATCAAGCCGAGCTGAAAATCCATTAGCAGTAATAAATCTCTATTTTAATGTCTATTTTCAAACACATGTTTTGGTGGGCTATGAACTCATTCATGAAAAGAAATGAAAGCCCTTATAAGGCATAAACTAATTTGATCTGTAAATTTAATTACACTAAATTACTAAAATAAAATGAGCTTTCAGCATCACCAACTCTACTGCCTACCAGGGGCGTGACAAACTAACTAAGAAATTTAGTTCTATCATTAGGAGACAGGCTCAACCTGTCAAGGATCATTGCCCTGAATGGAAAACTACAATTGCTGAGGTGCTAAAGAAATTGTAAACATACCAAATAATAAAAAAAATCACTGTAACTTATTAAGGAGAGTAATGCTTCTTATTTTTAAAGAAACGATTTTACAATTAAATAGCCTAGTCATGCTATAGAACTTCATTGGTAAATATATAAATGTATTCCTTAGCCTCACTAGAGAATTATGAGGAAAAAAATAAAAAACAAAAACAACAAACACCCAGGTTTATTTTTTTTAAAAAAATGCTTTTTTGAATGGGAAAAGTGGCAATGGCATATAATATCCATACCCATTTATTTTCTTTTTTTGGGGGGGGGGCTTGGAGGGAGAGGTTTTTCGTATAAGGCATGTGTGCTTGCCAGAAAGACAGAGAGAGATAGAGAGACAGTGAGAAATCACCCGCCAGGGTGGATGGCCACGCTACAATCCCTCCTTCTCCATTCCCCTCTTCGGATCTTAGGCACGCATGCACATGTGCCCGGCGTGAGTTTAAGCCACCGGGTCCAGGACTCGAACCATCCGGGACTTGAAACGCGGTCGTCTATATGGGAGTCCAGCGACATTGCCATTACACCAACTGCTGGTCCCTATCCATGTCCATTTCTGAAGTTAACAAAGACAAAACTAAAACTAAAAAAAATTTTTTAAATGTTTTTGGCCAAGAAGCTGGAGCAATAGTGGGCGTGGTGGAGCCTGCCCTATGGCAAGAAGCTGGAACAATAGTGTATAAAGAGAATAGTTCAATCTAGCAATTTTTGTGTCTAAGAATATATAAACATTTATATTATCTTATACTAGATATTACATGTGCCATGTGTGTAGAAGTCAGTTGCTAACCTGCAGAATAACTGAACCTATGCTGTGAAGGTTTGCTTTCAAAATTATCCCTGATCATAATTCTAAGTAACCTCCACCACTCTGAAGAGCAATTTCTAAAATTCAAGTGTATGTGCCTAAGGAATCATGTCAAAAATATATATATACACATAATAATATAATACATAATATAACATTAAATATATAAATTAATATATTAAATATAAATTTAAAATATGTTATATAATACACATATATTTGATGATTCCTTAGGCATGCACATTTGAATTTTAGAAATATGTATTTTGTATATATGTATTATATATCATACATGTTATATGATATGTAATGTGTATATAATTATACACTATATATAAATATATGCATATATGTAATATATAAATATATATAACATATATATATATATCATAAACCAGGAAAAATAACACTCTCTTTCAAAGAAATTGCTAACAGTAGTGATGCTTGGGACAAACACTTCAATTAGATGCCCACTTAATGCTAGGCATGGCTCTAAGGAACCAGGCTTCTGGAGGAAAGCCAGACCCAGTCCTCAAGCTCATATAGTTTGTCTTCTTATCGGGGAAAGGACACTAAACAACCAAACACTTGCAAACATTGCTCTGGCCTTGAGGATAGTAATCAGACATAGAAGGCTCAGACAGTGAGGGCTATACCAGACTGGGTATCAGGGAGGTGCTAGCTTAAAACGAAGGCAATTGTGGAAGCCACATGGTCTAAATGGTCTCTACCTCGTGCTTTCAATTCATGATGGAGGGCTACATGTTCATAACATTAACTTTTAGTTGAGCACACTTCCTTTCCCATCTGACTGGCAGATCCATCAGTCTTAACTAAGGGGAATGGTCAGAAGAAGTCTTGGGACATCACCAAAAGACACAACAAAATGCTAATGAGAAGTCACGAAGAAGAGGGAGGCTTGATATGCATGTACCTTTTAATTCAGGAGACGATATCTGACGGGAAAAATATTAAGGATGGCATGAGAGAAACTGGGGCACTTATCCAGAGACACGGAATGTGGATGATCTTTTTTCTGAGTGGCTTACATATAGAAAGTTTCCAAAAAGAATGATGGCAATTCATCATGCAGCTAATACCAAAAGAAGGAAGGGAAAATAATCCGTGAACCCAATGTTAGTATCGGTTACATGCTAGTAATGTTAGTTTCAGTATCGTTGACAGTTAACACAGGAATATTAAATGATCTAAATACCTCAATATAATGTGGCTCCAACTTTTAATGACAGCAATGAATCAAATACATGCCATACATGTGGAAGTCAAATGCTAACTGTAAAATAACTAAATCTATGCAGTGAGGTTTAACTACTTTTAAAACTATCCCACATCATAATTCTGAGTAAGTAACCCCCCTTTCTCTGAATAGCAAGTTCCAAAATTCATATGTACTTGCCTAAGGAATCATGTCAAAATAAAATAATATGAATTTTTTTTAAAGTCAACTTAATGAGCGAAGTGGGCTTTAATATTAAAAAAAAATCCTGGAATTAGAATGTTAACTTTGCCATGCAGGACAAACATTTAATTGTAATAAAGCTTGTAATTATTATGAAAGTGACGTGTGTGTGTGTGTGTGTGTGTGTCTATATACACATATATAATATATAAAATGAAGAAATTATTAGGAAGAAAACATAAATCAATACAAGCCTTAATTTGTGTTTTTTTGCCTAGATGTATGCATGTATGTTTTCTTCTCACAAAATTAGGCAAGTAAAACATCTGTAGATTTGCATAATGAGTTTTTATTTAATGTTATATACATATGAATATTGTCAACTACTACTTTTAATGATTTTAATAAATCTATAGCATTCATACAATATGATTCATAAAATGGCACATGTAAATCATAATTTACTCAAATATATTCCTGCTATCATTGTTTCCAAAATTATCCTTTGATATTTTGCTATCAGATAAACAGCACTGAAAAGAACAACATTTTGGGGCTAGCAGGTAGCATGGTGGTTAGGGTGCTGGATTTCCACATGATTGACCATGGTTCAAGACTTGGACCCAGTGACTTGAAAATCACAACAAATAAATTGATAAATATATAAATTTTTTGCAAATACACATTTTTGTATTTAACTCTTAAGTGAGGACTCCTAGAATTTCTGAGTCAAAGAATATATACACTTAGAAGAGGCTTGACACATATTCTTCAACTGATTTCCTGGAAAAATTAATCTGTTTCTTTATATTCACTCTGTACCATTTCAGCACAAAATATAATTTATTTTTAGGCATGACACTCTTATGCATAACACATTGTATGAATATCTCATTTTTTAATAAATCTTTAACCTTTAGCATTTTGATCCATAAGTTGCATATTTTTTCATGTTCACTGGCCTTTAATAGTTCTAAGAATAATCTGTCTCTGACCTTTTAAATAAAGCTTCTATTAATTTTCACATTGCCTTTCAAGAACACTTAATAGAGTACACATGTTCATCTTTTACCATGTGTTCCAACATGTTCCTTGTTGTCATTCCCCTTTTAACTGTGCTTGTCTGTCATATAAAATTTTTCATTTTATGCAAATACATTAATCTGTGACAAATGATTGAACCTATTTTATGTTTCTAAAAATTTCATACCCATTCCATTCCAATATCTGTTACTTTCTACAGTTTTCTTTTATGTTTTGTGGTTTCTTCTATTAAGTTCATTTAGAGTTTATTAGAGGAATACAAAGAAAAGGGAAGATTTGAATGACATTTAAAAACCTAATCACTGAATAGGCTGGAGGGTGATAAGAGGGGAGAGGATGAGGAGGAAGCAGCAGGGAGAGAGAGAAGTTAAGGAGGCTGCCAGGAAGGGCTTCCCATTGAAAAAATGGCACTCTGTGAGCCGTAAATAGCATTACAAGATGGAACCCATTTCGGCACTCTGTGATACGTAAATAGCATTACAAGATGGAACCCATTTCTAACTACTTTGTTCCTTGAAAGTCAAGTTTCTGGAAATAGTAGCCTACATTTGCTATGTCAAATCTTCATCACTCATGTACTCACCAGCGCAAATAAAATCTGGCTGCCATCCAGGACACTCCTCTGCTTTCATCGCGCCTCCAATGTCTTCCAGTTGGTACAATCATCAGCCTTTTGCTGACTTAAACTCTGGAGGCATTTTATCCTGTTGGCCATATATTTCATGGTGACACTCTCCCACTTTTCTGTAATGGCTTTCTCCTACTTCCTTCATCTTCTCTGGTCTTCCCCCTCTCAACCTCCTTCATAGCTTTTCTTCCTCTTAAATATGAATGGACCTAGGGAGATTCTTTTTTAGAAATTTCCCGTCTTGGGACCAGCAGTTAGCATAATGGCTTTGTCGCTGGACTCCCACGTAGTCGACTGCGGTTCAAGTCCCGGATCTGGTGACTTAAACTCAAGCAGGGTGCGTGTGTGTGCGTGCCCAAGATCCCGGGAGGAGAATGGAGGAGAAGAGATTGCGGCGTGGCCATCCCCTCTGGGAGGTGATTTCTCACTTTCTGTCTCTCTGTCTCTCTCTGTCTGTCTGGTGAGCGCACGTGCCCTATAGCAAAAACCTCTCCAAAACAAAGAAAGAAAGAAAGAAAAAAGATATTTCCTTTCTTGGGATCAGCAGTTGGCATAATGGCTATGTCACTGCATTCCCAAGTAGTTGACCACGGTTTGAGTCCCAGATCCAATGGCTTAAACTCACGCCAGGCGCGTGTGCGTGCGTGACCAGATAGTCATCTGCCCAATAGACCACTGCTCTCTGGGACTTCACTACGGGGCAGCCTGTGTGATCTTATCTATAGACCCAGGCCTCAGCTATCACCAAAAAATAATGAATCTTTAACATTTCCCCAGACTTTGGATTCTCTCCTGAGCTCTAAAGACACACGTCTTCCTCGGTTTATATTCTACAAGTCCTTAACACATTCATCATGTTGCATAAAAAATGTGCTTTACCCTATTTTTCTGTGATATCATCTTAGTCAAACTGCATCTTAGTTCAAAAATCAGCACCTACAAACCCAGCTATTCTCGACTCCTGCCTGTTTCTCCATCACTCATTTCAGGCCTTGCCCCTCACCCATTGAATCAATAAGCGAGTCCTTCTCTCAGATTCAGTCCTACTCTCTCTAAAATCTACCTTTCTCCCCAACCCTACTTCCATGCCCTTGGTTTAAGAAACCCTCAAGGGGCTGGCAGGTGGCACAGTGGTTAAGGGCACTAGACTCCCACAAGGCCAACCCCAGTTCAAGCCCTGAACTTGGTGGCATGCTTTCTCACATTCCCTCTCTCTCTTTCTTGCTGTCCCTCCCTGGTCAAATTAAATTAAAATAAATAAAGTTAAATAAAATAATTCTTTAAAAAAAAAAGATTCTCAAATCTCTTACCTAGATTGCTCAAATAGTTTTTAAATAAATTTCTATTCTTTCTGCCTCATCTATCTCTAATGTACCCTCAACACAACTGCCAAAGAGGTTTTCTGACATATAAGTCCATCTATATTAGTCTCCTGCTTAAAATCCTTTATGCTTTGTTTTGCATAATCCAGCTGCTTAAAAGTTATGCCCAGCGTGTGTAGGCCACATGTACTCACTGGAGAGCGAGAGAGACAGAGAGAGATAGAAAACAAGAAATCATCTCCCCGGGGATGGCCATGCAGCAATCCCTTCTCTTCCATTCTCCTCTCAGGATCTTGAGTGTGTGCATACGTGCGCTTAAATAATGATAATAATAACTATGACCGTCTTTGTTTGAGTTCCCACTAGTTCCTATTTGCCAGGAACTCTTATAAGGTATATTTTAAATACATTACATGGGAAACTAGAATTTACATCTATATGTGTGTAGTGTATGTTTATAATTTTACACTGCTTTGGCATCTAATTTAAATATAAATTGGACTTTTATACTCGAAACAATCACCCTTGACACAGTTTCCAGTTCTGCACTCTCCCCCACATCTCATAGTTCCTTAATGTGGTAGACCCAGATAGTCATCTGCCCAATAGACCACTGCTCTCTGGGACTTCACTACGGGGCAGGTAGATACAGCCACCTTGACTGGCCCCGCTGACCTCAGGCCTCACTTGGACTGTGCAGATGTGCCTATGTACTTAAGCCTTACTTTATGCAACAGCCTCACAAGCTACTCTCAAATTTCACCAAAACCACTTTAATCTTTAGAATATCAAACCCTTTTCCTACCTCCTTATTCTTTCTTTTTAAAGAGTATTTTTGCTATAGGGCACATGTACACACTGGAGAGACAGGCAGACAGAGAGAGACAGAAAGCAAGAAATCACCCTCCAGGAGGATGGCCACATTGCCATTCTTCTCTTGGGATCTTGGGCATGCACATACTCATGCTGGGTGTAAATTTTAAGCAGCTGGATCTAGGACCCGAACCGCCATTGACTACGTGAGAGTCCAGTGCTATAACCGTTATGCCATCTGCTGGTCCCTCTACCTCCTTATTCTTTTAGTTCCTTTTGCCTGGAATGCCCACCTACATTCTCTACTAGCATCATACTCATCCTTCAACAGTTCTTTCAGCTGTCTGGATTAGGTGATCAAGTACTTTATAATCCTACATTCCTCCATGTACTCTATCTAACATGTAACACACTACAGTTTTTCGCTAATCGTCTATTTCCGCTAATTAATTCTATATGTCTCTGACACAATGACTCTGTTTCTTGGATAAAATGCTTTTATTAATGTTGTGCCCAGAGTAGTCAATAAAAAATGGTTACAGGAATTACCACTCAAGAAATAGACACTAGGCCCATGTGACCAGCAGACTGGAGACAAAAGGGCCACAGGAAAAATACCTTTTCTCATTCTTTCATGTGCAAAATCTTTCCACATAAACTATTTCAGATATAAAAAAATTTGCTTTTTTTAATCATAATTAGTATGAAGCTGGAATTTTGAGTCTAATGCTTATTAGGTTAAATAGTGAGGATTTCAATTTGAAGTTGACAGGAGTAGTCATACAAATAGCTGACACCACCTAGCGAAGAATGAGTATGAGAGATGGCTGATGGCTGACACTAGGCCACACGATCACGAGCCAAGGAGGATAGGACCAAGTGTGGTCAGAGGGAGGGAGAGGAACATAGAGTATAATGTAGATTTAGGTACAAACAGTGATAAGAACAGCCCCATCCACAGTGCATCCTTGGAAAGATCTAGACTTTTGTTCCTCTCTGTGGGCAAAGAGGCTGTTTAAGAATATTTGATATGTTTCAAAGCAAAATTGCATTTTAAAAAGGCCATCATGTACCTGAACACTCAATTTTATAAACTGCTTTTCTGATGCTCTAGTTCCATTTTTCAGTATAGACATATACTTCTGATTGTCCTATCTATTGTTGCTGAAAAATGTTTTGCATTTTTGTTTTAAATTGAGATTACAAAATTGCAATGAACTATTCATCAAATTACTACTCTGATAATTTTCTTTGATACCTCTAAATACCAACATGATCATTTTAATTAAACATATTTTCCATGACAGTAAAAATTCTCAAGATCATATAGGACTTTTAATGCTCTTTAAACTGATGTCTTATGTGAATTTGCTAATAATAATGATGTTTATAAGAAAAAGAAAAAATCCTGCTAACAAGAAGCAATGAGAAAAGCAAATTCCTTAACTTGGAAGTTATGAAACTTTCTTTGTACATAATAATTCATGTAGGCCCTATAAAAATCCTCTTGAACTGTTAGCATCTGATTACCTTAAAAAAAATATATGTTGGTCTGCACAGTTTCTGAGTTCTTCTTCTAAGAAAAGAGACCGCACAGAAAGGATGTTACAATAGTATGGAAACTTACCATCCTCTCCAATTGGACTCTTTATTGCAGACTTATTGCTTCCATGTGTTGAAAAAAAAAGAAAAAAGAAAAAAACTCAAACCTTTAAGCCAACCACAATCCCTAAAATTTTTGGCGCTCTTATTGAGCATTGAATCCAGAAAAAAATGTTTTTTTCTATCACATAATTCAATCAGAGTCAAGATTTATTTCATCATTATGGGAATGTGTTGGAAATTAATAATATAGGTTGGTTTTTATAATGTTTAAAGAAATTACACTATCTACAGCTGCTAAAATACCACAAATTATTTGGTCTCCGTATGTAAATAAATAATGCTTATGTGAAACACTGTATTCTAGGACATATAAATTAGTTTGTGGGAATATTAAAATAGATAAGGTTAACACTTTTTTTTTGCACAGGAAAGCCCTTTTTTTTAAAGCTACAGATACATAAATACTGTATAAAATTAATTTACATAATTTTCTGAAACAATGAAATCTCTGTTCAAACTACACAATGAACGAGTCAGTGAACTGTCTGAATTCTGTTGTCTTTGCACTTTTCCACAAATCAGGGTGTACAATGCATGACTCTCTAAAAGAAGCATTTCATATGTTTCGATATATGTCAAATGAAAGAAAAGAAGGAAAAAGTTCCCTCACCCCAAAGCGAGAACAGATGGGAATGTAAAATTAGATGGGAAGAGACAGTAGAGCTTTGGATGACCGACAAAGAAATCTTCCCCAGAGGGGGCCCAAATATACTAGACCTCGGCTTGTTCTGCCTTCTAGTTACTTCCAAATTAAATCTAATAGAAATGCAAAGCAGTTCTTAGATTAGATACCCTGTTGGGTTTTTTTTTTTTTTTGGTAAGCATTTATTTCTCTATATATAATTTTGCAAAGAAACTATTAATAAATATGCTTAAGGAATTATGCCTAATCAACATAATCTCCAGATTACTTGTGAGTTTAGATTACTTTAGACTAAGACTGCTAATGATAAATATTGTTAAAAAACAAATATAATAAATGGCTTTATTATAAAGAAGCAACAGGCATGAAAGAAATTAAGATGTGGGCATGTCACTTGTATGATGAAATAGCCATGTGCCACAAATTAAAGAGTTTTATAAAAAAATTATGACTATATTTTATATTCATTATTTTTATATTTTATCTTTGTAACTAAAAATAATTTTTAGTGGTAATGTTAATAACATTTTCTGTAAAATAGGTTCTTTTATTTAATATTTAATTTTATATAGCATGATATAACATTTCTATCTAGAAATGTCAACTATAAACTTAAATAGCTGCTACAATGCTGTATTACCTTGAATATCTTTTATTTTTAATATGGGTAATAATTTAAAATTTAATAAGCCAATACCTCATACTTACAAGCGTTCAGATTTTAATGTACTTGAAAACAATCGTGTTATTTTCATTCTTCTAAAATACTATTTTAAGAGCAATTTTGTAGAATTACCCATGTTTTTAAAAAGTTACCAGCTATCTTCCACAAAACGGTACCTGTACAGCAATTATTTTTTCACTCTCATTAAAAATACATTTGTGATACAACAATGTGAATAATTCAATATTCTACTCAACAATACTGAAATTATCATCCATAATTTCAAACTTCTTTTCCATTACAACAATGAAAAATTCTGTGTACCTTTACCTTGCAGTTCCAGAAAGCTGGCTTTCAACATCTTAACCCTGTTTATCTTTCTTAAGCTTACAATGTATATGCAACATGTATATGCAACAAAAAGGAATACAGAAATAAAAATCACTTGAAGTAGTGAGAGCAACTGTAACTCATACTAATGTGATTTCAGTTTAAGCACCCTAAGGCACTGGTAATTTGATATAGGTTTCAATTATATTGTGGAGCAAGACCTTTCGTAGAGAAGATGCTCAATACAGGACCCTGCCTTTAGTTGAATATGTATATAAAATGATGAAAAGCAAGTTTTGTTATTCAGAGTACTCAAAATTATATGCAAATGTTACTATCAAAAAAGGAGAAAAAATGTCAAATGTCCAACTTTCTTTTTTTATCTCCCTTATCAACAGACAAAAGCTACAAAAGACAAATATTTGGGGATATCATGCTTGTTAAAATATTATTATAATTCATTTTCTGCACTTCTTATTTATACTGATAAAATATGAATTATGCAAGAATCATAGACCTTTTCAATTTCATCTTTATAGTAATAAATCTGAATTCTAACTCTAGATAAAATATTAAACGTACATTCCCCTATACATTTTTCAGTATTGTCCTAATTCAGTCTGTGGTTAGCTGGTTCAGTGGCTTTACCATGAAGACAGAATATTTTATAATTAATTTAAAACTTCTATCTTACTCTTGGGGGGAAGAGGACTTTGAATAAAGAATGCTTGTGTGCACATTTAACATTTAGTTACGATTCCTGTCCTCATCTCAGATTTTCCACTGTTTTTACAAACTGGGTAAATCACAAGCACCCCAGATGATGCTGATCTGTAAAAGGAACACCATTGGTTTAGGGTAGTATTTCTCTATTTACAGACTATAGACACCTGAAGAGTCTGTACAAACATATTTGTGGAGTCTGAGGCTGAAACAAGATTACTTGTTTTGGTGTCATCCTTCTATGATATAAATACGACTGTATATTCTGGATAACCTCACTGACGATTTTTACCACCAAGTAATATCACATAATTTCAGGATCTGATTTTGACACTACCTTTAAGATTTTCAATTTTGGTTGTAGAGAATGTGTTTAATTCTTAATGCAGTGTTTCTCACTCTGGGATGCATTAATGTATTCTTGGGGCCTGAGACACATTTTTCCATTAACAGAAGTTCACATATTATTCAAGACCAAGAGACACTAGATAAGATTCACTATTTCCCTTCAGTTCTGAAAAATATGTTACATTCTATTACAGTCTATACCAATAATTTATGGAAATCAAATTTTAGAAGCACACTTGGAGAAAGCAAACTTCATAAGCAAGGTTATAATTTCTAACTTTATGTTCTCCCTGTTTTCCTTGCATAATTATATGCAAATAAAATTTGGGGATAATAATAAGCAGTCACTGGACACAATCAAACAGGGCTGTCAAAGTTTCTATTAATAAGAGTCACTATCGTTTCAAATGGTTATGTAGGCGACATATTAACTAGGAGTCAGAAAATCCAATTTATTTTTCCAGTTTTGCCTCCGGCTTGAAATAACATCTTGGTATTTCAGTGATTCATTCTTATTACCTCCATTTTGACATTATGCTACTCAATGAATAAAATGTACAATAAATACCAGGTACTCAGGTAATGTAAGGATAAACACTATGTTTCAAATTTTAATTTATATAGAAAATTGAAAAATAACAAATCTACAAAACTCACTATTTGCTTTTCTAATCTTGACAGTGACTACATCTAACATAAAAATAACAGTTTAATTTCATTGACATGATTTATAAATTATTTGATCTAGTTTTTAAATGTATATATAAATTTGAACAAATTTTAAATTATCTGTAATTTTTCTATCAGCACATAAAGATATTTTATTGGTAAAAGTCATTGTTTACTGCTTTAAAAACTAAAACTTATCATTACTCATATATTAAAATTTTATATGATTATTAAGCCATACACTTATAAAATAATTCTCTACTCATATGTATCTTAAGAATTAAAGCATTTTAACACCAGTAAAGAGAAGTAAAATGTTTGCAAACTATAAAAATATTCTGAATTTAAACTGTAGTTATTTAATTTCTAATTTAAAAAATTAGGAAAAATAAAACTTGAAATGATGTCATGCATATCTATGAACAAAAATTTTAAGTAAAATGACCCAGAAAGAGGCATATAGGATTTGTTCAGAAGTTTTAAAACTATTTCTAAAGTATTGCCAATACATGACATAAATTTATTTCCAATTGAACTAATAAATTATGTTAAATGATTGAATTTAACTTATGGGCTTTTGACAGACTCATTTTTGGAAGGTGAAAGCTGTGAAAATTGAAGATCAATTTCATACTCAACTCATTTCACACCTTTAAGTTTTATTAAAAGAGAATTATCAGATTCAAATTTAAAAGATTTTTCTTTTTCTGTTAACCTAGCAAACATAACCCAATTAGATTTGCAAACTCGTTTCAATCTTTCTTTTTTCCATAAGAATTTCTCAGCTTTTATTAAGATTTCTTTTGTTAGAACATGTAATGAGCTTATTAACTAAAAGATAGTGGAATCATAATGGAAAGTGTATATCTCTAAAAGGGCACAATTTTTAATACCATGATAAGTAATTTTTTTTTCCTGGAATAGGCATGTGCGATTAATTGCACAAATGTTAGAATCAGTGCCAACAAGTCACTCTACCTGAACTGTGGAACTGATCTCTGATGCAAAGCCTCCCGTCAACGGAGCCTCGTGACTGATCAGCAGACGCCCTGTTTTGATCACAGACTGAAAGACAAAAGGGAAATTTGATGTTGGGAAAGAATACACAATTTAAGCACAAGATAGTAGTTTTAATTCTGTAATAAAAATGAAGTAAACTCACAAAAAATATAAAAATCACTAATTCAATTTTACATCAAATAAACTATAAATAAACTAAAAATAGGAACCGTCATCCGATTTTTATACTGTTAAAAAATATTTCTATATCATGTATAATCCCAGTACAAATAAATAATGAGATTTGCAATTCTGTGTATGTATTTTAAAATGCACATCCATTATTACAGGACATTTTTGTGACATAAACTGAATGACTGTATTTCATAATTCTGTATCTCAGTATCAATTTTTTTCTTTATGTTACTTTAAGAGTAAAAGTGCTTTTAGATCATTTGGGGGATATATTTGCATGTAAATAAAACAGTCTTAGTAAATACTTGAGGGTCTTTAAAAAGTTCAAGGAGAATTTACCTTATAAAAAAGCTATGGATTAATCTCAAAAAATTTTGAACCAAAATAAACTGATACTTTAATTACATATTCCCCCAAACTTTTTGAAGTTCCTTTGTATTCATTTTTGAAAAAGAAAAACACAAAAGCAATTCATAAAAGTTGTAGCAAAGAAAAAAATCAAACTTCTAGGTAGTTGAGGAAACTTGATAGTAAGAAATCGTTACAGAAGTGAAAGGATTGTAGTCCTCTTGTCAATGTGTTTCAAAATCTAGTTAATGGCCCAAATTCCACTTTGCTGCAGCAAATATCACAAACAATAAGGATATAGTCTCAAAAATTGTTCAACGTGGTTGCTCATTCTGTGCATGAAATACTCTGTACAATAATAAATCAAAAAATATAGCTATGCTTTCATAGTAATATGCCTGCAGTTTCAGGAGGGACTAATTATTTCACAAGAAAATTCTTAAATATGTTGAATAATTACTGTATTACCTGAGAGAAGTGGTAATTTCCTCTCTAAATTTTTAACAATTTGATATCACTGATCTTAAAATCTATGTTACTATTTTATTAAAATGAAATAAAATCTTCTAAGTACAAATATGTACATAAATGATTTCATTCATTCTAGGTAATTATAGTTTAGAATTTTAAAAGTGTGTAGCAATGTCAGCCAACAGATGTTAAACCCCAAGATATGACCAGCAGCCATGATGAAAGTAAGTTACTTTATCTACTAAGTAAATAATAACTGAAGAACAAAAGTTTACAGACACCTGCCTTGGTGAATACTATCCCACCTCCAAAGAACTGCCAACCTTAGAATATTGGTATTTGGTGGTTCTTTATGACTCTCTTTTGTTATGCCACTTTTAGAAGTCACGTATTAAATTTGGCTTCACCTAACCAGAAATATAAAGAGAAAAATATCCCACAATCACACACACACACACAAACATTTCAAAGTATTCTCTAAAAGGTGTACTGACTTTAATGGTAACCAATTTAAAAAACAGATTTGACAATCAGATCTTTTTTACAGTTCTGAAATTCAGAATCCTGTCAACATAAAAGTGTCTAAGGATGACACTACTAAAATTTATCCAAGCTACCATAGATAGTGCATCTTACTTTTCCAGCATGTGTAAAAAGAAATTTCTATAAAAATGCTGCTGTTACCCTAAAAACCCATACAACTAGCTCAAGCCTATTCAAGATCAAATGACAATCTTTAGAATAAGTCCTGAAAGCCAACAAGTGACTAGGCAGACAGCTTATACTTCTGGATACTCTGAAGTACAATAAGAAACTAAATACAAAGGACCCAGGACAAAAGCTTCCAACCCGTGGCATGCACGCAACATGATGTGTAAGCAGATAAAATCTGGAGCCCTTTGAGCGTCTGTAAGCAAAAAAAAAAACAGGCTAAATAGAGCAGGCACGTCAATACAGTAGGTATAGTACAGAGCCACGAAAAAGAATGAGGAATGGAAAGATGACCATAATAAGTTAATTAATAAATAAGCAAGTAGCAAGACAACATCATCTCAGCCTTGTGAAAAATCACTACCATAGCAATGAGGACCCTAGGAAACATCATGTATATTTAGCTGACATGTATAAACAGTCTGGAAAGATTCATTCAGAACTATCAAAACTTGCTTCTCCAAAGGAATGGTAGTACAGGAAGTGTGGGGGAGAGGACTTTTACTTTTTACTTTTTGTATGTGCAGATTGAAAGTATTCTCGCTAAGTGTAAAAAAATAAAAATAAAGAGAAAGCCCTTGAATTAATATGGAAAGTAATAATTACATGTTATGCTATAGTAATATATTTTCCAAAAAAAAAAATGATTTTTGTATGGTATCTTAGAACTAGCGTCACAAAGAAGGGAATTCTGAGGTCCCAGATTCCACTAGCAAAGAGTCTCATTAAAGCAGAGTCAGTTTTCCCAACCCACTCTCTGTATGATCTGTCTCATGTTAGGGTCATATCTATCTCATCACTTGAACCCACAAGCTGTTGGATACCAGACAAAATTAAAAGTAAACTATTGGTATCAGAAAAGGTCAAATTCTTCAACACCTCTGTATGCCTACTATATAAAATGTGTATTCTCAGATGAGTAATCAATGATGACAGATATGGAAGTAATTCCAGAGATTTCTAAAACACCAAGAATTACAGGGCAGACACATGGACAGCAATCACACTAAGAGGTCGTGGAAACTGCCCCTGCATACAAGCAAGTGAAACAGACAATGAAACGAGAAGAGAGAAGCCAGAATGAACGCTCATGATCATCAATGACTGTCACAGATTGCTGCTTGCTACTCTGAGCTGAGTAGTTTACATTCGTTACTGCATTTAATTTGGAAAGCACCGAAGTTGCACTTATTCTTCTTTTTTATCCTGAATTTTATTTATTGTTCTATATATTATTGTGATATACAATCACAATATATCATTACCATATGCTAAATGAATTTTCCAGCATGAATTCCATGCACAGAAGTCCAGTTAAAGATATTATCACACATGATATTATCGACAGATAATTTTGCATTATTGTTGAATGTGCCGACTCAGTATATAATGAATGTGTGTACTCTATGGCAGAAACTGAAAGACTGGAAGATATAAAAGCATGGAGAACAATGGTGGATACTAGAGACAGGTGAGAGGAGGGTAGGAAATGGGGGAGGGTGGAAGGACAGGATCCAAAGGGAGAAAGAAAGAAGCAAAACATTTAAGGGGCACTTAGGCTTCTTAAAAATGATCTCTGATATCTAAAAAGCACTAAAATGAATATGCTTATGTCAAAATTCTATAAATATCAACAATAACAGTTACCCTGTTATTTTCAGTCATACTCTCCAATAATTAGCATATATTGAATTGTTTGAATACAGTTCCATCATTTAGTGAGCTACAGCAGAAATTCAGTGTGGTATATGCTTTTTATCGTTCACAATTACAGCTTCCTAAAAATCTCTGAAAACTTCTCTGTACTATTTTGGAAAGAATTAAAACTGCTACTATTGTGATAATGACATCATTATAGGTCTACAAAACTGAAAAGAATGTTACTCTTCTATTCTTTGTGATCAAAAATTAAACTATATACTTTGGTCAGCTTTAACAGACTTTTAATGTTCATATGTCTAGCAAAATAATATACAACTGCCCAGGGGAATTTTCCTAACAAAACTGAGCAGTTTGATATAATTAAATAGTAAAACTTACAGTATTTCTCAATGGAGATAGTCATTAATCTTTTTAAAATAAATAACTGCATATAAATACTAAAATGCTTTAAAATGCATCTTTGGCACTCAACTGCAGTGGTGCACATTGCTGAGATGCTCTTATTCGAGGCTGAGGTTAAATGAAAGGGGTCTTGTGTTCAGTTCTCAGCCCAACCTGAAAACAGGCAGATGCAGTCGTGTGAACCTGTAATCATAGTGAGATGGGTAGGTCAGGCAAAAGCATCTCAACATGGGGGCCAGCAGGTGGCAAAGCGGTTAAGGCACTGGACTCTCAGTCCAATGGAGAATAACAGGCACATGGCTGACCAAAGTTCCAGTCCCAGACCCAGCAGCTTGAAACTCATGCTGGGCATGTGTGCGTGTATGTGCCCAAATGTCTGAGAAAAGAACAGAGGAGAAGGGACTGCAGTATGGCCATCACCCCTGGGAATGATTTCTTGCTTTCTGTCTGTCTTTCTCTGTCTCTCCAGCAAGTGCACATGCCCTAGAACAAAAAAGAGCCCAACATAGTGAGACTCTGTGAAGCAATCAATCTCTTTTTTTCACTCTCATTCATTCATAAATACATATTTTTTTTAAAGTTTATTTTCTTTGGAAGAAAATTATATAAAAACTTTTCAAGTTGTCTTCTGAGATAAATGTATTTCTCCACTTGAAAAAAATAATTTTAAGTGTTTAAACAACTTTCAATATAAAAGTTGAACCAATCAAAGCCAGGAAAGATCATGTAAGGCTGGATTTTCCAGTATCTACTTTTCCAGCTTTTTACCACCAAGAATTACTCCTGGAGTTTGGCCTATGGCAGATGGAACACCAATGGGTTAGAGGTGAACAATAGGTTAGAAATGGCGCCAGGAAAAGCTAACACAATTAACAATTAAGACTGTGAATAACTGCTTTCCCTGTCCTCTACCACAAAACAAAAGGGCTTGAGAAGATTTTTCAAGAAAACTTAAACAGTCCTTAAAGGCTTAGTTAGAGTCTCACTTCACCACTCCCTCCACCAGATCAGGAGCATTGTGTCACAAGAAGAGAGATCAAAATCCCAACGCCAAAAGCATGACTTTGCCAAAAACAGACATATCACAACATTCCTGTCCTAATGGAACCTTGAAGATAACTTTTCCTTGTTTGGCCACTCCATAACTTCTCCCCAGTACCCATTTTCTACCCACACATCTTTATTAATTATTATAAATTAAAGTTATCTATGCAAGATATCTGGCACAATTTTCTGAACATGGTAGACACTCAAATGTTAATTTGACAAAAATCTATTAAATTGAATTATTTAACTATATTATGCATGTCCTCTATGAATTTATTTATGTTACTACTTTTGTAACAAAGTCCATTTTTAAGGTAATGCAAAAGCACCCTTCAGAACACTCCAGAACAATTTAATTATGAAATAACAGAGACTCCAAATTGATGAGCTTTTAATATAGCTTGAACAAAAAGATATCTGTGCTAATAACAGAGCTGCTAAGTCATACGGTGTTAAAATGATTGCACAGACTTTGGCTGCTCAAACACTGGACATGTGTTTTAGTGAATGCAGCCTTTAAAGATTTTAACACAATCCAACCAGGAAACCTGTTAAGCTGTCATTCCAGGAGAAAATGATACAGACAGACAGGCCATTAAGCTTGCAGATGCCTGAAAGTGCAACACTGACATTCAAAAAGCAAAAAGGTGTATATTTTTATTTCTTACCCAAAATCATAGCAAGATTTTCTTCCTGCAGACATTTCTATCTTACCAAAACCAAGTTCACCAAGTTTTACCTTATCAGCTTATTTTGATAAGATAAAAATAAGAAAATAAGAAAGTAACACTTCGATGGCAAATTTATAGCCCTTTTAACATTTTCTATCAGAGTATAACGCTAATGAAAAGCAAGAGAAATATCATGGCTGGCCTTTACCAGTTCTTTTGGAAATCAAAAGAAACTCCTATGTATAGTACATGCCTATAAGCACATCTAATAGCAAAATTGTTACACATCTGTTTCATTACTCACAAACATATTAATCAACAATTTATGCAATCTGGAATCATTAAAAACACTGTTTTGATGAGCTCTGGGTATCAATACAAATGAATTAGATTCATTTTTTCAAGTGTTTTCTTGTTCAGTAGCCAAATGCATCTAACAAGTTACCCAGAAAATCTCATGATTTTTCACAGGCTAACAAATGCATTTATATATGCCTCGTAACTATTACTAATCAGGATGATCTCCACACATGACTAGACCACTGGCTGATATTCCACTGGAGAAATACCAATACTGAAGAAAAAGAACACTCTTGAGCTACAGAGAAAGTTCTGAAAAGTCCATTTTGGCAAAGATGTTAGTGATGGGGTTAAAGTGCTTTAGTTCTGTAACAAAGTGGCATAAACTCAGAAAAAACTCAATCCTTGGGGCTCTATAGCCCAAGTGGAAAAAGTATCTAAAGGGACAAACAAGAGTATAAAGAGAATTGAATAGTCAAGAGGAGAAGAATATGCAAATTAGACTAACAAAGAAATAAAGTATTTGGTAATTTTCAGACATCTTCATTAGTTCACTGTGTCAATTATTTGTATTCACAGAACTGAAAGAAAAAAAAAAACACTTGCCAAAAAAAAAAGTAGATGTACTTCTGAAAGCTACTTCAAAATATTTCAGATAAACATGCTTTAGCAATCCTTACCATTTACCATTCCAGCTTGCTTCTTTGCAGCCCCTCTCTACTCCAAGCATGTCGGGCCACTCACTACTCTGAGGAGGTGACCCATGCTTTTCTGTGTGACTTCCTTCCCTAGACTGGCAGACATTCTACCCTCCTTTCTAGTCCTCCAACTAACCTGACTTTCCTTTAGTTTAATTCCTGTAGCAGCTTTCCCTCTTTTTATCCTCACACTATCTCCATTTCAGTAACCAATTCCTAGTAGAACAGGAGGTAGATGAGAATGCAAAAATATTTTATGAAACCTAAAATCAGGGTGTAAGGGTAGGAATCAAACAATAGGGTCAAGACAGCATATACTGCTGCTGCCCCTCTTAGAAACATTAGTCATTTTAATTCACTTCTTGCATAGTCCAAGGTAGATCTGTCCTACCACCCCCTCAACCACACTCTAAATTGTAGGTTGAAACACAAGGATCTAATAAATAAAGTTATTTATATATGTGACTACTGCAAAATATAGCATATGACAAATATGTACTAAATTGAGCAAATTAGGTTTGTATTTGGGGACGAATGTTTGTATTATTCAAAGATCGACAGTTGGGAGCCAGCAGTTAGCGTAATGGCTATGTCGCTTGACTCCCACATAGTTGACCGCAGTTCACGTCCCGGACCTGGTGGCTTAAAACTCACGCCAGGCGCATGTGTGTGCATGCCCAAGATCCCGAGAGGAGAATGGAGAAGGGATTGAGGAGTGACCATCCCCCCTGGGGGGTCATTTCTCGCTTTCTGTCTCTATGTCTCTCTCTGTCTGTCTGGCGAACGCATACGCCCTATAGCAAAAAACCTCTCAAAAAAAAAAAGATCAACTGCTTGAAATGGGACCTAAGCATTTGTTTTTTCTTTTATTGTTTGGGGGAATATTCATTTTCATGGTGGGGGAAGGAGGGTATCTCTATACTGATTCTTCCCGCAGACTGTAAATGATTGAACATGAAATTCAGAAGTATTAAATATTCTATCCCTCAGCAGAATATGTAATACATAGCTGAATATGTGGATGTTTGACAAATGTTCTTCACATTGTTTTTACTTTAAAGCATAGAGACATTTGCACGAATCATTCTCAAGCCTCAAGGGTTTTTCTGTTTGTTTATTTTTTTGGAGAGGTTTTTGCTATAGGGCGTGTGTGCTCACCAGATAGATAGAGAGAGACATAGAGACAGAAAGCAAGAAATCACCCCCGGGGGGGATGGCCTTGCTGCAATCTCTTCTCCTCCATTCTCCTCTCGGGATCTTGGACACGCACGCACATGCACCCAGTATGAGTTTAAGCCACCGGGTCCGGGACTTGAACCACGGGTGATTGATTACATGGGAGTTCAGTGGCATAGCCATTACACCAACTGCTGGTCCCTCAAGCCTCATGTTTCTGATGCCTTTAATCTTTAGAAGGACTAACACTGGTAAGGGCACTGGAAGGGAAGTCTTCAAAAGTAAGATCTAATCATTTTAATTCTGAGTCAACCCTTTCCACCTATTTTTCCTATTTCATATTGGTTTTAGAATAAAGAGGAAGCAGTACAAAACAAGTTTCTAGTTTAATGTACCATTTAAAAAATGAATAACCATAATAATACACACATAAACGACTGGTGCTAAACATAAATTTTCCTTTTCTATTGACGCCATAATGATAAAGGTATTATACTAAGCTAATGGACATTAGATATGCATTGAAACATGGGTAAATGTGTAAATAAATGTGTCCTTAAAGTTTTTTATCTTAATTTGCCTTGTTGGCTTAATCGTCAAGTAAAGAATAATCACCGGTAGGTAGCAATATAATTTTGTTCTGCCAAACAATTTTTCAGACTGGTAGTCACGTTCAAATTGCTTTTGTATCTTCCTTTTTATCACTTCCCTCCCATTTACATTTTAGTAAGCTGGTACCCAATCTCCACTTCAACTCTGCCAATCTTTTTTTATTCATTTATTTATTCCATGTGTGTGTGTGAGAGAGAGAGAGAGAGACACATATAATACACCACAATCCTCTTCCCAGCTCCCCATCACCAGGATCACAGGCATGCTCAGATGGGACCAGAGTGTTCAGGTGGACCTGGGATCCAAACCCAGGTTTCCATGTGGCTGCATTACCGCTTAGCCGTGCCCTGCTGTCAGCACCACTATAGTTGGTCCTAACAATCTCCTTTTTATGAAGAAATTATATCATGTCATCTGGATAGTAATACTGCAGAATTCCACGTTGTAGAATGTCACGTTCAAATTGCTTTTGTATCTTCCTTTTTATCACTTCCCTACCATTTACATTTTAGTAAGCTGGTACCCAATCTCCACTTCAACTCTGCCAATCTTTTTTTATTCATTTATTTATTCCATGTGTGTGTGTGAGAGAGAGAGACACATATAATACACCACAATCCTCTTCCCAGCTCCCCATCACCCAGGATCACAGGCATGCTCAGATGGGACCAGAGTGTTCAGGTGGACCTGGGATCCAAACCCAGGTTTCCATGTGGCTGCATTACCGCTTAGCCGTGCCCTGCTGTCAGCACCACTATAGTTGGTCCTAACAATCTCCTTTTTATGAAGAAATTATATCATGTCATCTGGATAGTAATACTGCAGAATTCCACGTTGTAGAATTTTAAGAAACAGCTAATAAGACTATTAAAAAACCAAGCTTTTTTAAGCTGTACTTCTGAAAAACAATCAGGGTGCTGCGTCTTCTACATCTCTTATTCTTGGAACAATCCTGGCTTTTCTAGCCCTTTCCTTAGGAGTTTGTGATGGCAGGAAACATTTGGAAGTAACACATAACTCAAGCCTTACTATAAATACACTTACATCCTTCCAAAAGTGGGAGTACGAGTTACTACATAGTATTTGGCAAATTTAGAACTTGACCCAAAAGTAAAGACCACCAATAGTATTAATCTTCTGTATATATCATTCATTTGTTTATTTCACTTAGCATAAAGTTTTCAAGGTTTATCCATTTAAGAGCAAGTGTCAAAATATTCCTCCTTTAAGGCTGAATAATATTTCATTGTGTGTGTGTGTGTGCTTTATCTAGTTATCTGTCAATGAATACTTGGTTTCTTTTTATCTTTTGGCTACTGTAAATAACACATCTAGCAACATGGGTATCCAAATGTCTGTTAGAGTCCCTGTTATCAAAAGTGGAAAAGTTAGATCATACTTCAATACTACATTAAATTTTTTGAGGAACAGTTATCCTGCTTTTTACAGCAACTGCACCAATTTACATTCCCACCAAAAAGTAGAGGAGTTCCGGGACCAGCAGTTAGCATAATGGCTATGTCACTGGACTCCCATGTAGTCAACAGCGCTTCGAGTCCCAGACCCGGTGGCTTAAACTCACACCAGGCACGTGTGGGTGCGTGCCCAAGATCCCGAGAGGAGAATGGAGGAGAAGGGATTGTGGCGTGGCCATCCCCCAGGGGGGTGATTTCTTGCTTTCTGTCTCTCTGTCTTTCTGGCAAGCGAACGTGCCTTATAGCAAAAACCTCTCCAAAAAGATAAAAAGTACAGGAGTTTCAATTTCTCCACATCTACACTAACATTTCATTACTTTCTGTTCCTGATATTAACTATCCTAATGAGAGTGTGGGTGGCCATCTCACTGTGGTTTGATTTGCATTTTTGTAATAATTAGTGATGTTGAGTATCTTTTCATGAGTTTATTGGTCATTTGTATATCTTTGAAGAAATATCTACTCAAAACCTTCGTCATCTCTTGACCACCCTGTTTTGTCGTTGTTGTTGCTGCTCTTACTGATACAGATATTGTTTTTAAAAAATTTTTATTTTTATTATTTTTTTTAAGAGAGAGAGAAAGTGAGGTTCAGGATTCGAACTGTGTTTGGCCATGTGGGGAGTCCAGCACCTTAACCAGCATAGTACCGGGAGACCAGCCCCTATACAGGTGGTGTTTTAAAGGTACTTATTACATCTAATTCCTTAAACTGGTCTTCATGGAGACTGGAAATAAAATGTTTCAGAACATGATATTCTACATGGGAAATATATGCTCAAATGTCAATTGTTCACTGTGTCCCTTTTACTCAAAAAACATGCTGGTTTCTTCACCATCGTCCATTCTGAAACAAACATGTGGAAGATTTTTCCTAACATCATCAAGATCATAGATCCTTTACCAAATTGATAATCCAAGACAGAACTCTACTCTTGGAAAATCTTTGACAGTAAGTCAGCTATTCCGAATCTCAAGGATAACGTGGAGAAGGTAACAGCACCTGTAGTCAGCTACCCATGGAAACAACGGAGTCACATTGTAGGACCTTACGAGCTTCACATCTTTGCTCCATACTGTTCCAGTATTAAGAGATAAATACTGACAACTAAGAAAGTTTAGAACATTATACAAGCCCAAAAAATCACTTTTATCATTCTGAGTGTTATCTGTAATTTCTCAATTAACTTTTAATGTTGTGGCAATTCCAAAGGTCACCAGTTCATATCAAAAACAATTTATTGAGCCACTGGCATGTGCTAATACTGCAGAAACAAAGATGAGTTAACTCAGGTCCCCAAAGGCTTGTAACGTGGGTTGCCACAATGCTCCAGGGCAATATATGCCCAAGAAAGAAAGAAATTAATTTAAAAATTGTTTTCAGAGATAGTAAGTAACAAGGAAAGAAAGAATACCAATACATTTGTTAAAAATATTTTTTTAGTATTTTAAATTTCAACTCCTCCCTTCTTTTCTAAAGTAACATTGAATAAAAGAATTTTTTCTTCTTAAAATAAGCAATTACTAATATGCTCTCCTTTTTTTAATTCATAAGTCTCCATTTGGCAAATTTTTCTCAAGTGTTGACAACAGAGGGAAATACTATGTCTGGACATCATGAGAGTTCTAAAGGGTAGAAACTGACATCATCCCTTATACTCCCAGCATACCATGAATAAGAAGAAAGTGACCCTAACCAAAACCAAGAGTGTCAGCCAGCTACATCCTACACTGCTGTTTTAAGCACGTATCAGGGGTACAATTTTCCCTGAAGCCAGCTGGTTGTCTACCAAGGTAATACTTCTCTAAGGAATGATCAAAAGTGTAAACACTGCTACACTTCTGTATCACCATGGATAAATGGTTTTATTTTTTAAAACCTGGTCCAATTCTGTTGGAATAAATGAATTTTTAGTCCATTACAAAACAAAAAGCATATGTAGTTCATAATACATGGGCAAGGTTTAAAATCTTTTGGGTCTTTTTTGGATATAACCCAAAAAAGAGTTACAGTAAAACTCAAAGCATGTTTCAGCAAAAATTACGCATATTACTTTTGAGAATACATAACTAAGATGGCACAGAGAAATAAAGCATATATTGGGTTGTCGGAAAAATCATGTCATATTTTTGCATAGAAAATCATAGAAAAATATATCATGACATTTCCAGTGACCCAATAAATTCCATACATTCCTGAAAACCAAGATCAGAAGAGAAATTATTCACATGACAGGCAGATTAGGGAAAATAATTTCTTTATCAGAAATAGTACTATCTGTCAAAAAAAATATCCATCAGCTATTTGATAGAAAAAGGGAGGAACAGATAGGCAGAAGTCTCAAGGTCAAGAATTACAGGTCAAAATTTATCATTAATAAAATATTAGTGAAAAGATAAATAATAAAAGTCCAGAAATATGATTCTATATTTAAATATTAATTTATATCTACATTTAAATCATTTTTCCCTAGTGAAAAAACTCTAATATTTTCATTATAATCCAAAAAAAAAAACGAAGTATGTATTCTGGTTTGGTTTACAGTTCTCTAATCTATAATGTTTTTATTGACAAGGACTAATAGAGTAAGATGATTTTGATCATTATACAACTAAAAGTGATCTAATAATAACTTAGATTGTGAATCATAAAGTCTCTTGAGGAATGATCAAAGATTTTATGTCCTTTGATTTACTTTATCTTGAGAAATAAGTCATTTTGCTTTATCTTCCATGAACAAAGTAATTACCATAAAAGAAAAAATACCATTGTTAAGCAATGAAAATATTTGATTGCTCTAATAATTTTTTTAAATAAGTAAAAAATACAGCTGGCCTATGGCCTAGTGGTTAAGGAAGCCAGATCCCACACGGCTGGCTGCGGGGTCTGAGTCTCAACCCTGAAGTTTCACCAGGCATGTGGGCACCTGTGCCTAAAATCCCGACAGGATGGAGAAATCGATAAGAAAGGGCTGTGGGATGCCTGCATCCCACTAGGGTGGCTTTCTCTCTTTCCTTCTGTCTGGTGAGTACATCCCCTCTGGCAAATAAAAACTTAAATAAGAAAGGAAAGCTATTGCTAGATTCCCACATGGCGGTCATAGTTTCACTCTCTAGCCCAGACAGCCTGAAACACAATGGATGCACGCACAGTGTCCAAGACCTAAGAGACTGGAGAAAGGAGATTGTGGTGTGACAAGACCCTATAAGGAGTATTTCTCTACCTCTCTTTCTTTCTCTCGTTCTCATGTGCATGTTCTCCATCATAAACATAAAAATAAATAAATAAATAAATAACTTAGCCATAAAAAAAAACATAAAGTAGCACTTTGCCCATTAAAGTCACAAAACAATTTAAATCTAAGTTCTGATAAGAGTGTAGTAAAATCTTCTTTACATTACCACAGACAATGTAAACTGGCATAAATCTTTTGAGAAATATTTCAAGAATGTATTTATCAAAAGCTACTAAAATCCATATCTCTGGAATAAGAAATCTCAGTTCTGAGATATTATTCTCAAACAGAACCCAAAAGATGTAAAATACTTGACTTTTGGTTTAAAATTATCACGCATTTGGGCCAGCTTGTGGCATGGCAATTAAGGAAACTAGATTCCACATAGCAAACTATGCGATTCAGTCCCAGACCCAGTGGCTTAAAAACACACCAGTGAGTGTGCATGAGTGCCCAAAATCCCAAGAGGAGAATGGACGTGTTCTCACTTTCCTTCTTCTATCTATCTCTCTCTGGTGAACATAAGTGCCCTATAGCAAAAATAAGAAAACAAAATAAAATAAAATAGTTGTGCATTTGTGTTTGTGTCTCTCTCACCTGGGCCAAAAAGAAAAGATTAAAATGTTTTTGAGCTAGGTCCCATACAAAAACTCAAATACTATAATTGGTCATAGGTAAATCCTATCTAAAGGAATAAAACACTTCAGAAATATTGTATTTAAATGCCTTCTACAGACACCATAGGTTGCATGCTGATCCAATAATTTTATTTCATCTAATCTCTGCAGCCCCGAGTTAGTGACCTCCAGATCAGAGTGGCAAAGAAGGAAGTAGTGAGGGCTGACCTTATGGGAGAGCTTACCTGTATGCAGAGCTCCTGTATGGGAGATCCGGCAGGGAGCTGCACAGCTCACCCTTACCAGAAATCTAAGAAGTGGATCCCTCTGGCATGCTAACAGAAAGCAGAATAAAGTGGATCCCACCGCCTCACTGCTGCTCACAGAGGAGTGTGGACAAAATGATGTCACCCTCCTCAAAGACCAGCAAAGGAAGCAAAACAAAGTACAGAGAGTCTTTTGGGGAGGGGGGGGTGGCGCGCAGGTGCCGAATATTATGCTCATTATTCAAAATAAAAACAAGTCTCTAAAAATAATCTACTCAAGATCCAGAAATTAAGCAACCACTGTATATTCCCACAGAATATAAGACTCAGTCTCTGAGAAATAGAAATAAATATCCAGGGAGACAGTAAGACTGGGAGAGGAAGGCCACGGATGAGACCTGGAAGTCTCACCTGGGAGCTGAAATCACACTAGCAAAACACCCACCGCAGTGACAATCTGCTACTTGACTGTCCCACCCTTCCCCTACTGCTCTCCACTAGCCTAGTAAGGTGCTCCACTTTCGACTTCAAAACTACTGTATGCTGGGACCAGCAGTTAGCTATGTCGCTGGACTCCCATGTAGTAGACCGCGGTTCACGTCCCAGACCCGGTGGCTTAAAACTCACACCGGACGCGTGTGTGTGCGTGCCCAAGATCCCAAGAGGAGAATGGAGGAGAAGGGATTGCAGCATGGCCATCCCCCTGGGGGGTGATTTCTCACTTTCTGGCTCTCTGTCTCTCTCTGTCTGTCTGGCGAGCGCACGCACCCTGTAGTGAAAAACCTCTCCAAAAAAAAAAAAAAAAACTACTGTATGCTGGGACCAGCAGTTAGCTATGTCGCTGGACTCCCATGTAGTAGACCGCGGTTCACGTCCCAGACCCGGTGGCTTAAAACTCACACCGGACGCGTGTGTGTGCGTGCCCAAGATCCCAAGAGGAGAATGGAGGAGAAGGGATTGCAGCATGGCCATCCCCCTGGGGGGTGATTTCTCACTTTCTGGCTCTCTGTCTCTCTCTGTCTGTCTGGCGAGCGCACGCACCCTGTAGTGAAAAACCTCTCCAAAAAAAAAAAAAAAAAAAAAAAAAACTACTGTATGCTGAGTGAATGGGCAGGCATAAATTATCCTCACCTGCAAATGTCAGACAACTACAAGGGCAAGAGGCAGGCAGACAAGAAGACAAGGCAAACACATTTGCTTCTGTCCTCCTCCCCTGGCCCCAGAATGTCAGTGAAGAGGTTTCCCCTAGTCTCCTCCATCCCATCCAACACTGAGGACCACTGCTGGAGAGGCACAAACAGGTTTTCCTCCCCTCTCCTCTGTCTGCCCTTTCCTGAAGTCCACCTGGGCCTGCTGTTATCCAAACCAAGGCTGGAGCCCAGAGAAACGAGGAGGAGGAAGGAAAGGAGGTCCTCTTCCCAGTCTGACAGCAGCTTAAAGAATGAGATACCCAAATCAGAGACGACGTGCAAACAGTTTTCATTAATCAAGGGTCAGAAAACAATTATCTCAGGACCCCAGGAAGTGCTGTGAATAACTGAGGCAATAATGAGTGGTGGGTAATGCAGACAACCAGAGAATAGTCTCTGACTTACAGGGTCGAACCTATTTTCTTCCTTTCCTTTTTTTTAAGTACCATGAAAGCCAAGCAAAACATGTCTTCAAGCCAGATTCTGCCCAAGAGTTTGCAACCTATACTTTAAGAAAACATCCTTCTGGGTGAATGATTTTTTTTTTCCTTCAAATGTCAAGATGCACTTTCTGCCATGTTATCTTTACCCACAAAATTATACCCTGAATTAGGCAGACTTCCATTCTGGCCTTCCCAAACATTATGTGGATATTTACCCATATAAACAACCATTTCTTTGTACAGTTACATTTAGCAGAGCAGACCGAGGGTTTCAAAAGACATTTGAGCCAGTTCTTCACCATGTGTTTCTAAAAGCCAGAAAAACAATGAGCTATCCAAGATAATGTGTAATGTTAAGTGTTCAGTAGTCCTGCTAGATGTTCCAAAATGACATCATAAGTGGACGATTATGGCGTTTGGAGTTTTAAATTCGCAGGAAAAGCGTTCTGTAGCTATGAAACTCTTCAGACTCACTGGGTAACGCTGTGCTTCTGAAGCACTCCGGATGTCCTGACCAAGACCTCCAGTAGGTCATATACTGGAGGAAGAGGGAAAATCAGTTTCCAGTTTCAGGAGATCCAATTGTTTTTTAGTCCTACATAGGAGAAACATTGTACCAAAATAATCTGCAACAGATGAGATGCATTTTCATGCATTAAAGGAAGGTTTAATAATTTTATAGAAGATATAATTTCCTAGAAATATTACATAAAGGACAAATTATAAAATTACTTATCATTACCACATACACATACCACCATCACCATCAGTTTTTAGTAAATTGCTAATTTTGGTCATCAGTATTAGGGGCTGGGTCAGGCTACCATGAGCAGTGAGAGTAATGTCCAAAGCTGTGAGTCTCTCTTAGTCACAGGCGTGAACAGGTAGAAAGAGGAAGAAAGCCATTGCCAATGTTTTCAAAGTGGAGGGAGAGAATGAAAGTGATACTATGAAAATAATCAGATTTATTATAAGATCCACACGGAGAGAGGTTGAAAACACAGGGATCCAAATGATGGGGATAAGAATATGAGGTTCTCCTCACACAGGCATGGTCTGGCATGGTGTAGACCTATCACTTCACCATCACTTGCCATGCTCCCAGAAGTCACTGGCCTCCACTTGGTACATTTTAACTACATTCAAAAATAAAGCTCAGGTACCAGCAGAGGGTGAACTTGCTATGCCGCTGGACTCCCACATGGCCAACTGTGGCTCAGGTCCCAGACCCAATGCCTTGAAACTCACGCTGGGTACATGTGCATGTGTGCCCAAAATCCCAAGAAAAGAATGGACGAGAAGGGATGGCATGGCCATCTCCCCAAGGGGTGATTTCTCACTTTCTGTCCTCTGTCTCTCTCTGTTTTTCTGGTGAGCACACACCCCTAAAAAAATAATAATAATTAAAAAAATAAAGCTCAGGTTTGGGTTTCAGCCTTTAGTCATCCTATATTCACTTCTGTTAGGCATATAAACTGATGGCTTTTAATCTATTATACACTATTTAGTTCTAATGGTGATTAATGCCATGATTATTTCCAACAAATTAAAAGAAATATGCTAGGTTATTGTTTTTCTTTTGGTTATCCAGAATCCTACATAACATATATTAAGTCATTCAAAATCCATCTTGAAGAAAAATGATCATTTTCCATATCTACTATAAAAATTGTGTGACCAACAAATAAGCGTATTTGTGTTTATAAATACATCTCTTTCCCCCCACTTTTTATTGATGCTATTTGAGGTTCACATATTTTAAATCACAGTTTCAGATGTAACCAGGAAACCTCCATGAGGGTGGAATCATAACACAACCTCAACGTTACTGCTCCCTGGTCCTACAGCTTCACGATGCCAGAGCATATCACTTTACACCGGGACAGCCAACCATAATTCTGACATCGGAACACGGCTGGTCCTGCGTGACTGATGCTGAAACCATAATATTGTAGCTGGCCTGGAGCAGCAAGTTCCCCCATCACTAAGCAAGGCAGTAGGGTGGCAGACAGGGAGCTCGGGAAGACATCCGAGACATAAATCAAACTCTTAATAAGCTCCAGCCTTCAAGAATCCAGTATCCAGTCTGGAAAATATTGAAGATCAGTTCTTTGAATAAAATTAAATGGTGAGGTTAGTAATATTAATAAGCAACCATATCTATACTATCTTTAATACTGAACTGTTTCAGCACTATTTTAAAAAACTATGAGGTAAGAAATCAAACAGAAAACACAATCAGAGAACCGATATCTACTTTGAAATAATCACTTTTAGCGCTTGTCCCGGCCCACGGGACAACTGAACAGGCTACCTGAGAGAGCGGAGGTCTGGAACCGGCGCAGCCTCACAACACGGGAGCGACACAGTGTCACAGCTCTGAATGGTATACAGTCACTCATTTATTGAGGGCCAGAGAACACTTATATACACAGCAGGATGATAATTGGTTGTCCAATATGTAAATGAAGGATATATTTTGGACCAGTAATTGATTGTTTTGTCAGGGGCGTTAACCAGGGGGTGGAGCTTAGGGGTGGTTGCTGTCGGGGACCTGATTGAGAAGCTGCTTGTGAATGTTAGCTAGGTTGGGGAGCCTAGGTGTGGATTGTTTACTCCCGGAACAGGGAAGTCCGGAGGTCATCGTGTGAAAGTCATTTCAGCCATTTTGGTGCATGTGACTCTCCACAAGCGCTAAAGAGAAGTTCAATTTCTAAAATAGTCTCTGGCAAACAGTCCCATCTTTTAAGAAATATGTATTGATTTTGAAATAGAGAAACACAATGAATTGCACGCACAGAGGCTTGGAGGGCAGGAGTGCAAAAAGATTGGAATTTAAAAAGTAAATCTTACTTCAGCTTAACTTCTTTGAGCCTAGAGTTTCATCTGTAAAATGAGGATAAAGTATCTATTGTATTTCAAGGTTGCTGTGAAAACTACTGTTTAAAAGATGTGACATAGGGACCAGCAGTTAGCGTAATGGCTAGGTCGCTGGACTCCCACGTGGTCAACTGCGGTTCACATCCTGGACCTGGTGGCTTAAAACTCACGCCGGGCACATGTGCATGCGTGCCCAAGATCCCAAGAGGAGAATGGAGGAGAAGGGATTGCGGCGTGACCATCCCCCCTGGGGGGTGATTTCTCGCTTTCTGTCTCTCTTTCTCTCTCTGTCTGTCTGGCGAGATCACGTGCCCTATAGCAAAAAAAAACTTCTCCAGAAAAAAAAATTTTTTAAATTTAAAAAGAATTAAAAAAATAAATAAATAAAAAATAAAAGATGTGCCATGGCTGGCACCTAAAAGACACTCACTAAGTGGTAGCTACCACCACTGTTACCATCATGATCATCATCACTACCAAATTATCATATCCTAAACTTAAATATCTTAAAAGGAAAGACAGTCCTGGCAAATACAAGCAACTGATACTTTGAAAGTCAAATAAAAATTGTTATGCCTAATCAAATCTGAATCTCACTTGAATTGAGGGATTTCTAAGATAACCTTTGGACTCTACTAGAGTCTAAGTACTCAATAAATATTACTAGTATAACTTACACCTACAGGTTGCAAATCACCATTTAGTGCAGGACAACAATGGCAGGCCTGCTGGGGCCCTACAAGAAGAGAGTCAGCAGAGATGGGAGAGTTTGTTTTCCCAGGATCCATCTCCCAAACCAGTATTTCACAAACTGTACTCCCAATGTTTCTCAACTTGAATAATGTTCAGGTGAACTTCTGACTTCTGTTAGAGAAAAAAAATTCTCAAAACGAATTCATACAAATAAATTATTCTAATGATATTTAAATAGGCATAAAATCATAAATTCCAGATGGGAACAGCAGGTGGTGTGGTGGCTAAGGTGTTGAACTCTCACATGGCTAACTGAGGTTCGACGTCCGGACCTAGCAGCTTGAAAATAATTCCAGGTGCATGTGCCTGTGTGCTCAAAATTCCAAGAAGAGAATGAAGGGGAAAGGACTGCAGCATGGCCATCCTTTCTGGGGAGTGATTTCTCTCTTTCTCTGTCTCTGTTCCTCTCTGGTGAATGTACATACTCTAGGGCAAAAACCTAGAAAAAATTAATATAAACTCCATACACACACAGCTCTAATACAACCAACAAAAAAATAAATTTCGGGACCAGCAGTTAGCGTCATGGCTATGTCACTGGATTCCCATGTAACCGACTGTGGTTCGAGTCCCAGTCTCGGTGGCTTAAACTCACACCGGCGTGTGTGCATGCATGCCCAAGATCCTGAGAGGAAAATGGAAAAGGGATTGCGGCTTGGCCATCCCCCGGGGGGGGATTTCTCACTTTCTGTCTCTCTGTCACTCTTTGTCTTTCTGGCGAGCACACACGCCCTATAGCAAAAAACCTCTCCAAAAAATAAATAAATAAATAAATTTCAAGGTACACATAAAAACAAAGCAATAAAATTCACATCAATGCTAGTAATTTATATCACCCCCTCAAGTCCTCAGTCCTGGAAGAAGAGTCAAAATAAGGTAACAGCAGACCTATTCATACTGGGTTAATTACTGGGCTTTTATGTACAAAGTATATTAAGCATGTTCTTTATGCTCAAGTGATTATGAGAAAGTTGCCAAGAACATGGATAGGATCTGATCTAATAAAGTTTAAAGATCTCGGTGTGTGCAATACTGACTATTTTTCACCCCTCCCTACCTTAACCATATGCTACCACCCCTGACTTTAAGATATCGTATAGCAATGTAAATGTAACACAAACTGTTGTGACAGGCGTAAAGATATCCACACTAACTACAGCTTGGGAGAAAGGACTCGGAAGGAGCATGGGAAGGAATCACGACTCAAAGAGTTAAGCATGAAGGTAAAGAATATGATTTCTGTCTTCATGTGTTAGCTTGAGCTTCAGTGACAGAATGCGTGAGGGCTGCTAAACTGTTGCTTTTTCTACTAACTCACCAATAATACATCACGGAATAAATATATATACTACCTTGCACTGCCTATTCTCCTCATTTGAATCAGTGCTCTGAAGATAACTCCCAAATCAGGAATCTTCAGCTGGGAAAAGGCAGGCCCTCACTCTCTAGGGGCTGAGATGAGGCTCAGAACCAAGTAGAATGCCTGTCCCTTAAGCTGCCCCCCAACACCTACTTTTATACCTGATGCCTCAGACTCTTTGCTTGTCGCTTCAAAACATTTTCTCTAACAGAACACAAACTTTTGATGAGAAGATGTTTAGGAGGTTGACTTTTAAGGAAGGAGACAAAGTTTTGTTGAAGACGTTTGCTGGTACCTTCTAAACAATGAAGGAGTGTCTTAACCCACTGCCATGCCTTGCAAGCAATCAGTCTACTGGTTTTCTATGGATTAAACAAGTGCTAAAGTCCCATCAAGTCCCTGCAAATCCTTAGCTCAACTTAGTGACCTTTTCTCCCTAGGCACCTACAGTATGAAAAGTTGACCTGATGCTGTGAAAACAGAACCTGTCACTGATCTTTGAATGCCTCTAGACTTCTAGGCTGAATTAATTCCTCATCAGCTAGTGTTTTGTTTTGTTTCAAACAAGAAAATATGTTAAAAAAATAACATTGAAGACAGACATGTTACAGAGCTAGAACATTAAGTGGAAAACTAGGGTACATAATAGGGAATATTTAAAAGCGGAATTAAAATTCTTAACGTATATATTATTCTTATACATAAAGCATTAGTTCCCTGCTTTCCCATTCCAGACTGCGTCGGGTCCACTTGGTGGTCTCTGAGACCCGAAAGTTCACAACTTCTTTGCATCCAGGAGGCTGCTCCCAGCGACTCTGCAGCCGTCACCATGCCACAAAACAAATGCATTGAATTACATCGTAAATGCTATGGATACCATTTGGATAACCATGCAAAAAAGAGAAAGAAGGAAAGTCGGGAGGCTCATGAACGTTCAAAGAAGGCAAAAAAGATGACTGGTCTGAAGGCTCAGCTCTATCATTAACAGCGCCATGCTGAGAAAATACAAATGAAAAAGACTATCAAGATGCGTGAAAAGAGGAACATCAAACAGAGGAATGATGAAAAGACTCCACAAGGAGCAGGACCTGCCTATCTGCTGAACAGAGAAGGACAGTCTCGAACTAAAGTACTTTCCAATATGATTAAACAAAAACGGAAAGAGAAAGTGGGAAAATGGGAAGTCCTTCTACGCAAAGTACAACCTCAGGGAGAAACATAAGTATTAAAAGTTATTTGAACAGGAAAGAGAAAGAAGGCACAGGAGGGGATGGTTACAAAAGCCTGCTTTATTGGAGATGGCTTTACTAGCAAACCGCCTAAATATGAAAGATTCATTAGGCCAATGGGCTTACGTTGCAAGAAGGCCCATGTAATACATCCTGAACTGAAAGCCACCTTTTGCCTGCCAATACTCGGTGTAAAGAAGAATCCCTCATCCCCACTATATACAACTTTGGGTGTTATCACCAAAGGTACTGTCATTGAGGTGAATGTGAGCGAGTTGGGCCTTGTGACACAAGGAGGCAAGGTTATTTGGGGGAAATATGCCCAGGTTACCAACAATCGTAAAAATGATGGATGCATAAATGATTTGATAGCAGTTGCATGCAAATAACTCCTTGTAATTTTGAAGATGATACACCATCTGGAAAACCATCATGACTGATGTTTCTGAATATAGCCAGTCTTACATGTCTGCAGTCATCAAAAGATTATTTATTAAATTGTACAAAAACATTAAAGTGGCCTGGCTTTACAAAAAAAAAAAAAAGGAATTAGTTTCCTGATTTATAAGTCCTAGCATAATTTTTTCATAAAAATGTACGTGTTTTATTCCACACAAGATATATTACTACAATATACACACACATGTACACACACAGTATATAGTATTTTAGTATTGTATTTATATATTTATGTGTGTGTGTGTGTGTGTGTGTGTGCGTGTTTGTGGAGACAAAAAGACATTGGGACCAGCAGTTAGCATAATGGCTTTGTCGCTGGACTCCCATGTAGTCAACCGCGGTTCACGTCCCAGCCCCGGTGACTTAAAACTCATGCCGGGTGCGTGTGTGTGCATGCCCAAGATCCAGAGAGGAGAAGAGATTGCGGCATGGCCATCACCCCTCACTTTCTGTCTCTCTGTCCGTCTGGCGAGCGCACGCACCCTATGGCAAAAACCTCTCCAAAAAAAAAAATAAAAAAGACACAAAGAGACGTTAAAGATAGGAGAAAGTAGGATTAAGCCAAAAATAATATGATCAACTCAATACAAGACTAGAAGCTCTACAACAGAGAAATTTGTTTTTTTCACTACTATGCCAAAGATCCTCAGTACACAGCAGCTACTGAAATTCATTGATTGAAGGGCTAAACATCATGACCTTTTACCTTTGTGTAATAGACCCATATAAATATGGCCAGCTGGTAGCTTGGTAGTTAAGGTGGCTGGATCCCATGTGTCCAACTGTGCGATTCCAGAACTGGACCTGGCAGCTTGGAAAACATGCTTGGTGCATGTATGTGCATGCCTAAAACCCCAACAGAAGAATGGAGGACAAGGGAACTGTAGCCTGGCCATTCCTCCTGGTGGGTGATTTCTCACTTCCCCTCCCTCTCTCTGGGTCTCTGTTCAGCTAATGCATGTGCCCTATACCAAATTTTTTATAAATAAATAAATAAATAAGATTAAAAAAACAACAACAACTATTGTGGGCCAATGTATTCATATCTGTAAACAATTATAGAAACAATAAACTTGGGTCAGGGGGACAGTCCATGGCCTGGTGGCTAAGGCAGCTAGATCCCATATGGCTAACAGAGCAGCTGAAGTCCCAAACCCAGCAGCTTAAGAAACATGCCAAGTGTGTGTGCGTGTGGGTCCAAAATCCCAAAAGGAACGAGAAACAAAGGAGAAAGGACAATCATTTCCCACAGGGGCAATGGAGGGGAGGTGCTTTCTCACTTGCTTTCTTAGTCTCTCTCCAGCAAGTGCAGGCATCCTACAGGAAATTTTAAAGGGAAAAAAAAAAAATCAGGAAACTCCTAGATTTTAGAGTTAAACCATCCACCAAAGAATGCAAATTTGAAAACATGCTTTCTGGCTACCTAGTAATTATCTCGTTAGAAGTCTCTGTTTTGAACTATGCTGCTACATTTTTTTTTTAAAGATGTGTATTATGAAACAACTACATTTATTATGGCTAAATATTATTAACAATTATACTTCCTGTCTAAGCTAACAGAAGATGTCAACTCCAGTATATTTAACTTAGGATTTAGGTCTGAAGTCTAAAGTAAGGAGTTACCAAGTATCACCAGCAGAGATAGGTGTTGTTCAATGAGCCAAGGAAATATTACTGTAAGACTATCTTCCATCCAAATAAAAAGACAAAGTATGAAAACATGTAACATACATTGGTTACGAGGGGGATTTAAATCAAACAACTTCATATATATGTACAGGTATGTATCCTCGTATTTATACAAGTGTATATAAATGTGACATTGGGGAAGAAGTCAGATAACTTCCTCCTGAATCATTCGTTATTAACTTTAGTTTTATGACTTAAACTTATTTGATACCAGTCTGTTGTTCTAAAGAAAAATAAATGGTTTCTTAATTCAATGCAAGAATATTATTGAACTTCCAGCCTTTGGGGGAAGTTCACAAAGGCAAAAAGTAGGGGGACACAGCTCCCTCCCCTAATGGCAGCGTCATGCTACCAGAAACCCGCAGTCACGTTTCTGTTGCTGGCTTACTGTTTTCTCTGTTGTCCATAAACAACTTCAGTTACTAGGATAACATATTTGGCACTTTTACACCCTTCACATTTTCTTTAATAGGAATAAGCAATATTAAGGTATATTAGGCGTGTTCTTTACGCTCAGACAAAGGAGGCTAAGATATATTCCATAGGAAACTACATAACACAGTTCCAATTTGGGAACCTAAATTTCCATTTTTCTCTAGCCACGTGAAGACAAATCCATAGCTTACATCTCTATATGCTGTAAAGCAATGGTAATTGCCTTCTATTTTTATGGTCCTATAATATAGAAAACTGATAATTTGTCTCTACACTTACTTTCTCCGTGTTGTGTGCTGAACAGAAATAGCATGTTTCTTGTTGATATATTGTAGTGATCTGATTTTGATCCTTTTTTTTAAATAAAAATAGTATTGGAGAACTTAATACCAAAATGATATTAAATACAGAAAAATAGAGGATATTTTTGACTATGAGATAGGAAAACACTTTCATGAGAGATTCCTTTTTGGAAGCCTGTGGAAGGATAGGCACTTTTAACAGATTTTCAAGAAATGTAACAGCAAACAGTGCAGAGTAGTCATCACAAAAATGTCAGTGGTGGCACCTCTCTCTTTCCACATTATCATGTAAAGAGGTACAACATACTGTTGGGCAAAAAACAGTAAGATACAAAATCCATACAAACGAGACTTGGACCTGGGGGCCAGCTGGCGGCATGGTGGCTAAGGAGCTGGATCTCCACATGGCTGACCAGGGTTCAAGTTCTGGATCTGGTGGCTTGCTTTCTCTCTCTGTCTCGATCTCTGTCTCTCTCTGGTGAGTACGCATGCCCTATGGCAAATTTGAAAATAATAATTAAATCAAATCATTCTTTTTTTAAAAAGAGACTTGGGCTCTGACTTCAACAAGTTCATAATCTAGAAGATTGTTGATTGTATTTTTTGAAGTATATAGAAAAAATAAATGTAAAACATGTAGTGACACTGTAATCAGCTTTTTTCTTTTTTAATTTGCTAGAGGGCACATGTGCTCACTGAAGAGAGACAGAGAGAAAATGAAAGTAAACTAAGAAAGCATCCCCTCATGGGGGATGGTCACACCACAGTCCCTTCTCCATGTCTTCTTTTGGGATTTTGGCCATACATGCATATACGCCCTGTATGTTTCTCAAGCAGCGTCCAGGACTTGGTCCACACAGTTGACCACATGGGATCCAGCCACCTCAACCACCATGCCACACCAGATTCATTCTTAAATAAGCAATAAACATTACTCCTCAAAATATTTACTTGAAAATACCATCATTCTAAAAATAAAGTTTTGCTTAACACATTTTTGGAATTATTTTTTAAAATTAGTTTATAAACAATTAGATCACTCATCATACTTTACAATCGTACTTCATAATACAGAATTTGAAAGGGAAATGTTCAAACACCCCACACTCCACTCCCAAATCTGACTGAAAGTTCATGACAGGCCCAGCTGCAGTCGTGTAAACAGGTGGCACGACAAGCAGAGGAGTGCTTCTGTGTGAGGTTTGAGCCACATGGGAGGCCCAGGTTCAATTCCCAGAACAATCTAAAATAGACTGGGTGCAGTAGTGTACATCTGTAATCTCAGCTACCTGGAAGCTGAGGCAGGAAGATTCTGTGAAAAAATAGTGTGTGCATGCTCTCTCTCTCCCTCGCCTCTCTGTCTCTCCCTCCCTCTTTCTCTCTGTCTCCTTTTATAAGAGGGAGGAAAAAATGCAGTATGACATGCATAAGAAAACAACGAGAGACCAGCAGGTGGTGTGATGGTTATGTCACTGGATTCCCACAGAGTCGACTGTGGTTCGAGTCCCAGAGCCGGAGGCTTAAACCCCGGGTGTAATGAGCACCTCAAGTGCATGAACAAGTGCACTGGGAACCTGCAGACCGACTTGAGCGACGGGCTGCAGCTCATCGTGCTGCTGGAGATGCTCAGCCAGAAGCATGTGTGCGTGTGTGCCCTAAGTCCTGAGAGGACCAAAAAAAAAATAAAATAAATAAGATTAAGTTATTTTAAATATTGTAATAAATACTATATTTTCAAAGATAAGTAAACATCTTTACACCCAGAATACATAGCTGTACCCTGGATTTAGTTCGTTTGATGCTTTTCAACATAATTTAAAACATTTTTGACTTTCTATTAACTTCAGAAAGTTAAGTTCAGATAATTAGTCAAGTAACTTATGATCAATAACCTTGTCAAAATGTGGTTTCACAGCTGAGATGCCAGTGAGTAGAGAATTGAGGTACTTTCTTCTAATTCCTTTAAAATGATGTGCGGTTCATGACATAATCTTAATCATCAAATGCTAACAACAAAAATAATCTGATTGATCTCAGCAATATTATTGTTTGGGCTTGAATTTCTCCAGAAACCACACAATTTGCCACATCATTTGCAATAGACAAAAATGAGTTCAAAGCTTTATGAAGGAAATTTTAGTCATTTAAAAATGCAAATTGGGCTTCGAATTGGGTGGCTTAGATTCCACCAATTCTTCTGCTCACTAGTTGTGTGAACATGGGCAAGTTACTTAACCTGAACAAGCCTATTTCTTTGTCTATAAAAGGATGGAATAATAATAATACCTACCTAGTAGTAAGGCCAGGATGCTTACATGAATTCAAGCATATAAAGCTCTTACTACACTGCCTACAATAAGCATTCTATAATGTCAGCTATTATTGTAGCATGACAGTTTTTGTTCTGTGTTTATTCATATTTTCTATACTATTTTTAATTTTTAAGAATTATTTCATTTTATTTATTATATTTATTATTATTTTAATTTGCTATAGGGCACATGCACTGACCAGAGAGAGACAAGAGAGGAAAGTGAGAAAGCAAGCTGCCACACCTGGGACTTGAACTGCAGTCAGCCATGTGGGAGTGTAGTACCTTAACCACCACTACCTACTGACACCTATATTAGTTTTCAAATATTTACATGACAAAGTCCCCACTGATTTTTATTCAGTAGCAGCAGAATTCAGTAAGTTAATAACAAAATCAAAAATTTGTACACAGGTTAGGTTGAAAGTATTTTTATGTACTATATTTGGGGCTTAATAATTTAACTCCCTATCACTATTTAAAATAAAAGTTATGTATGAGAGAAGCAACTGTCTGTTGATGTGGTTGCTGTAAACACAATAAACAAACAAATATTTCATAGAAAAAGCTGGTCTTTCTGGCACGAAAAGTAGTTTTCCACTAGAACAAAGAGTGATATTTGAAAATGTATGCCTGGAATAACAGTTATTGTCTCTTAATTGTACATAATTTTCTTGGTTTATACAATAAACATATGACAGGAGGAGGAAATTCTGAATACAGGAAAGACACATGGTTCATACTCCTTCAGGAACAGATAGCTTAGAAATGCAGAGCATTCGGTTAAAAATAATATCTTAATAAAATTTTATCCTTTTCACATATCCCTGTGACAGACTGTTCTGGAGACATTTTAAGTTTACACTCGTTTCCAACTTAAACAAGACTCTTTAACATTTACATTTCAGAATATTAATTATGCAATTTGTTTTATTTGCATGTACGTACCTGAAAAATCATAGAATAATTTGTGAAAATTTTCACATTCCCATGGCTATTTAGACCTAGCAGATAAGTCAGAACTCGTATTACTTAAATGATGTTTTTAACAGAAAGATACTTACATTTTTAAGTAGCAAAATAAAATACAATTTCTACGCCTATAAAATTATTGATTCCAATAGTTTTGAATACAAGGAATCCAGGGTCTCCAAAGTAAAATAACTTAACAAAGGATACTGCCTACTTTGAAGTAGTGAAGACAAACAAGAATGCTAACCTTCCTGAACCACCACAAGGGTAATTCTTAAATAACCACCTCATAATTCCTGAGCAAATAAACAATCCACGCATTCACCATTTAGCCATAATAGCTGCTGCTGCAACTACTGCGCCCTTTATGCAGTTATCACGTTAAATCTTCAGGACCCTGAGCAGCCATTACAGATGAGGAGCCAGGACCAGAGGAAAAAAGTGACTTGTCCAACTACACACAGGGAGCCGGTAATTAAGCTGAGATAGGCATGCACTACTCAGTACACCATGTGGATTCTCATGGGGTGGAGATACGTATACTCAACATACTACCGTCACCTTCTGCCTTAAATGATACAATTCTGCCTTAAATGATAAAATATGGTTTCAGTTTCCAAAGTGGCCTGTCATTCCAATCAAGTATTAACAGTAGTACACAGAATAGGCCCCTTCACTTACCTCAACCCTTCAGACACCACTCTCATGGTCTTCAGGATGAAACAACACAAAACAGGTATTCTCTCCCGTCTCCCTTTTTACTCTCATGTCTATTAATCGAGGGCTGTGGGCAGGATTCAATAAGGTGGGCCCAAGAGTGCAGACTGAACATACTGCAAATGCTAGAATTCTTTTTCTTCCTCCACTGAACAGAATAAGACCAAAACTGAGGCTGGAATTCGGCAGCCACTTTTCAACGAGGCATATAAAATATGCTGTATCACAGTTTTTGAGAGTTAGGAGTAAACGCTGGAATTGATTCATCAGTGAGAAGTAGTATTATCATGGTTTAAACTGTGAGGCTTTAGGCATTTGCAACCAGAGTGTCAAAAATACGAGGCTGGGGATCAGCTTCATAGTACAGTGGTTAGACGCTGTGTAAAAAATGCTGCATCACATGTGGCCAACTAGGGTTCAAGTGCTCGCCCCATCAGCCTAAAAAACATCAGAGTGCTGATGGGATGGAGAATGGGAGGAAAACTGAGAGTGGGATAACGAGGCCGCAGTGGGTTGCTTCCCTATCCCCTTCATATGCACACACACGCTGTCTGGCATGAAAATAAGAATATTAGGCTATGAGGTAGGGAAGAGCGACAGTGGCCAGAGAAGCAGCAGAGCGAAAGAACAAGATACTAAATTTCTGAGCTTGCTTACCCAGCCCCCTTGCATCACTGAGTACCGTAACATGGAGGAAACGTGCAACAGGCAGAAGGGAAACTGAACAAAATGGACAAGACCCCTACCCTCACAGGATGCACATCGCAAATCAATAAGATCATTTCAAAGTCACACATACAGGCAGGCACTTGCAACAGTCCCTCAGTTTACCTTATAAATGACTCTTTTTTTTTTCTATAAATGAGTTTTAAATTTTAATAACTAATTCTAAGAGAAGATTCTCAGTCTATATGTTAATTTAGCTTCTATGGCAGGTAACTGATTATGTCACATTCTTAACATTCTTTTTCTTTATAAACTAAAGAATGTGACTTTTAAATATTAAGCAGCCCAGCCTGGTAGCATCGTCCATATTAAACTAAACTGCAATGCTGAAAGCCATATGGCTGGCTGTGAGTTTGAATCCATGGGTCAGCCTGGAAATACCCTGGGCTCATGTGCACGCCCACGATCCTGATGACCTGGAGGACTGGGGAGGGGATCACAGCATGAGTGTTCCTTGTTCCCTCCCGGCCTTTCTAACTCTCACTCTCATTTATGCACTCCTGTTCTCTGTCATCAATATAATAAATGAATCTTTTCTAAAAATTAAGCAGTAGCACTTACACTTAATAAACTTTTTACATTCAAATTACTAGTAGGAGATTTAGGTTGGCTTCACTGGAACCTCACCCTCTGACTTTATCCCCAAGAGTATATCAGATAACTCTTTTGGATGGTCTGCCTTGAAATGTTTGACACATAAAGAACTAACAACCATTCTTTTCAAATGGCTGAGTCATTACCAGGAACTATCTGACTACTTCAAGAACAGCATCTCTTGGTTACCCCCTTTCAATTATATAGGATATATACACAGACAAAAACAAGATTTGGTTTGAAACTTGCAGCTATCTGTGCTTTTATATACAGTAGATTATTTAGGAACAGATAAATTTAATGTATATAAACTTATATAAATAATATTACTCATAATAATAATATTAATGTACTATATATAGACATATATACATAATATTATATATACATTTATATATAAACATATATAAATATTACATAAATATACAAACATATATAAATATTAAATATTATTAAATTTAATGTTATTAAATATCTTAATTTATATTCATATAAATATTTATATACTATAATATATTAAATACATGTATATAAACATGTGTACATAATATAATATTGTATATTACATGATATGTAATATAAATATCATATATGTATATAGACATATATAAATAATTTTATAAGCATATATAAAATAAAATTACTGAGTAATATTATCCAGGATGAGTAAGCTGCTTCCTATACGGGAGTCAGGATAACTGCAAACATAAATGTATTTTTTAACTACTCTGGAACAGAAAAGCCAACGTAGCTCCTCCCTAATGTGCTATATAACCTCAGAGAAGAATTTGCTCAGGTGGAAATAGAGTGCAGTAGGAAAGTCAGTAGAAATGAATAATTAGCACCACCTCCCACTTGCATAGAGTTGAAATTTGAAGGGTTCACATGTATTGTCTTATCGTACTTTTTGAAAAACTCTGAAGCAAGGCAGGTATTACACTCACTGGCAATGATACTTGGAGCTCCCACGAACAAGACATTAAGTTTTTCATAGCCACATAGCACAGCTATGGATCATTCTGAACGGTGAGCAGCAGGAAGCATCCCGACCACATCAACACCACCAATGTTTAAGTGTCCTCATTACCCCACAGATTTCCACTAACACAGCCATCAGCAGCAATTCATACCGGTGATTACCAGAGGAGCTGCTATTTCAGGAGCTGAACAGGGGTCATATCAAGAACCATTTCTATTCATTTAATGTCTGTGATAATAGAATTTGGTCGGCTGCTGACACCTTTCCATAGCCTCCCAAAGTACAGACAATATGCGTTATTGCCATCGGTGAGTCACTGTGTCTGTTCTAGAGTAAGATTCTCCAAGGTTTAAATAAATTGTAAGGACATCTATGTGAATCAGAGGAATCAGAGTTTAAATTGAGACCAACAGTTTCCTCTCTGTATTTAACATTAGCTCACCTCTTCCATATCTTTGAAAAACTTACAACTCTGATTTAAAATATGCATGGAAATCACCCTGACTCATTAGCACAGTGTTAGGGGAAGCAACTGACTAAGTACTCCTTTTGTGTGACCTAACAACTCAGGTCTAGGCAATAAGATTTAACAGGACAGAACTTCAAAAACATTTTTTCAAAATCTTTCAGCTTTCATTCTCATATTTGTAATCTGGTTTCAATGACCTGAGGTAGGCAATTTTTTAGTTTATTTAGTCATTTTTTCCAGGCCGGGAAGAGGAGACAGGACCATCAATAGGGTCTCATGCTACAATCCACCCCAAGCTTCAGGAGCCAGGGTCACAGGCACACACACACCTATACACAGGGAGACCACCATATGTGAGCCTGGGGCCCTCCCAAGTGGCTTCAGCAACAGGGAACATTCTGTTACCACTGCACCACCAAAGCTGGACAGTATTTTTAGAAGTATGATTTGTTGTTCTGATCTTATGATTCTATTCAGTAAAGCTGAGGCAGCTTCAGTTTGGGGGGGACAGACAGACACAGCCAAGAACAAAGACATTATTATTCAGTTCTGACTTTCCCAATAGAATTTACAAAATGAGATCAGCAGAAGCAATTGTCTTGAAACCCACATTCTCTATTGTAAATGTTCAAGAGAAAAACGGTTTTGTGTTGACAGTCCCAAAGCAACAGGCTTAGGACATCATAGAATTGAGAGTGTACATGAAGTCACTCAGAGAGTATGGTAATAGCATAAAATATTAGAGCATGTTCTCTGGCTCAAGGCAAAGAGACAAAGGTTTGATTGGCTGGTAGAAAGAGGTAAAGACCAGCATTTAAATACCAGAGTTCACACATCATCTGGGTCCCTGAAGGTATGTCTGTGGTTGGGCCTGTGGGTGAGGGAGTGTGTGCACAAGTTTGTGTCGGCAAGGGGATAGGTAGAAGATGAAGTAAGATGGTAGAAAACTCCTGTAGACTAAGCTGGGTATCAACAAACAGTAGCACCTGGGTCCACCTTCTGAAACCCTCTGGGAGAACTATTTAGACAAGCCCTATAAGCTCGTGTGGGACAAAAGGCACAAAACAGCCATGAAGAAGAATGCCAGGGCAGATGCTTTGCATTTCCCTCTCATCCCTGGTTCCAGTGAGATGTAAATGAAAGGCAAACACATTCTCATACCCCCCTAACCCGGGAGGATAGGCAGGGCTCTTGTTGAGGCACCAGGGGTTAAGGGTTAAATAGGGTTAGGGTTAGGGATACTAAGCATAGAGAACTCTGGGGCCAGCCAATGGACCGGCAAGGACTCATCATGGTTTCATCTTATTTTTTCAAAAATAAAAAACAAACAAACAAAAAAACGTAAGATGTTCCAGCTGTTGACATAGCAACAAGGGATGATGAGAAGACAAAGGCCACAGCCCAAGCAGGAAGAACTCAGGGAGGGTCAAGAGACCATGGATTGGATGGATAGCGTCCTCTTCCCCATGTTTCACCTGCGTTAAGAAAGTCACATTTCTGCGCTTCCACAAATGTATATGCTTTATGTTTCTTAAATGTACTACTTTCACAGGTTAAAGGATCAGATTAGCCTAAATGAGATTATCCTAAAACATGATTTCTACATGTTGATCTAAGAATGTCTTCCTTTCTCTCTTTAATTTTAATCAGGTAACTCTCTTCTGCTTAATTCATTAGAACTGATAAGAAAAGGATTATAACACAAAAGTGCTGCTCATTCTTCATGGCATTCTTCTGACTCAACTCAAAAGCTGAGTCTTTGTTCAACAGTATTGAGCACTATACTATGGAGCAGTCGTTTGCTATACTAATTATTCTAATTCCATTAGTTTCAACTAGACGCTATAACCAACAGTACAAATGAAAACAGTATCAAGACTTAAAATGTTCTCCATCATATTTATGCCAAGTGTCTAAAAGCCAATCAGATGCATTGTTAGACCCAGCAAGGATAAAAGGTCAAAAAAGCTACAAATGAATGTGACCTATCCTCTGGTTTTATCTTTTTTTTTCCTTTTCCTACAAAAAAGTTGCCTTGAATTTTATTCCAGAAAACTTTCTCAGCTCAGCCTCAAAGTAATCATAGAGAACAGAACTATTGCCACCTCCATTTTACAAAAACGGAACCCGACCTGCAGGAAGTAGAAGAGTGGAACTAAGACTCAAACTCAGGCCATCTGGCTTCAGGGATGATGCTCAGTAAACGTTGGTTAAATTGAATTGGACCCAAGCTGGAAAAAACTAGGATTCAGAAATTCAAAGTTCCTTTCTTCCAGATACTGCTTTTGGTCAGCACATTTAAAAGCAATCCTCCATAAGATTCCAATTAAAGAAACACTGTATCTTTTGTTTAAATAATTTGTCTGTTGTGTTAGAGACATCTTTATTCTACTGCCACACTCCTTCACTTGTTCCAAGATATCGTTAAAATCATTATAATATAACGACTTTTGTCAGCTTCCACAAAGCTAGTTTTTTGGTAGAGAAGAAACTAATTCTTTCCACGAGCTGTTAAAAGTCATTATCTGTTACTATTGTAGTAGATACATACACACGTAAAGTATAAACCACACAGACAAAACGCCTGTTGCCCATTTTTCCCTCAGAACAAAAACAATCCTGTTCCTTCAACAGTGATATAACTGAACTATTTTTTAAAATAATTATGTTAGACCCCTTCAAAATTTGATTTATGAGCAACCCCTTTCAGAATTGCTATGCGATTTGACCTCAAATGAAAACTTAATTTTCTAATGTGTTTGAGACTGTTCATTGCCTAATTACTACATCTAATATGACATACATCTCTGGTCCGGCTATTTTATGATCTAAGGTATGCACCTACACACACACACACACACACACACACACACACACAAATCTCAATATTATAAGGTTCTTTCTCAAGCTTCTCTGGCCCTTCACTTCTGTCTGTCATCAAACATCTCAGCCTTCTCTACATTTACATGCTCAACACATGTTTTCCAATAATAATCTCTCACCATAAAGACCCAATAGCTTTTGCTAGTATTTTATAGACTTCGATTAATAGACTAGGCATCAGGAAATAGTGTATTTTCTCTCAGATACTATGCTTATAACTAGAGCTTGTGGCAACTTATTGGCAACTTACCAAAAAAAAAAAAAAAAAAAGATAAGTGAGCTACTTTACTTTTTGCCTGTATACACTATTTATTGAAATAGCCAAGCCAAACAAAAACATAGCATTCATAATTCTAAGTCCCTAGTTATACTGAAACATATTAAAGACTATTTTAAAAACTATTTTCATGAGAGTGACAGAGACAAGCACCCTCAACAGAGACCTGCTCCACAATATCCCCCACCCGCCCCGCCCATTCCCAGCCTTCCCAGGCAGTAAGCGTCATGGTACGTGCACCCGCATGCACAGGTAGACCGCAACCTTTCATGTGAACCCAACATCATGTGAGCAGCATGTTACAACTGCACCACAAAGTGAGCCCTAAAATAAGATGTGTAGGGGCCAGCAACAGGTGTGGTGGTTGAGGCGCTGGACTCCCACATGGCCAACCATGGTTCCAGTCCCAAACATGGCGGCTTGAATAACAGCCAAGTTTGTGTGCCAAAAACCCCAGGAGGAGAATGGAGGAGAAGGGACATTAGCATGGCCATCCCCCTGGAGAGTAATTTCTCACTTTCTCTCTTTCTGTCTCTCTCTGGTGGCTCATAAGCCCTGTGGCAAAAACCTTAATAAAAAAAAAAAAAAAAAGAAGAAGACAACTGGACCAAGTATATTCACATCTTAGAATTTAGAATTCTGTAGGAAAATTGCCTAGTGGTAATAGGTGCTACAATTAAATGTATAGTTAGAGTTAAAGAAACAAAAAGGATCAAGAAGCTGGTCAGTGGAAAATGGAGAACCTAGTGATCAAAACCAGTCTGATAAAGTGCCCTGAGACCTTCTGTGCTGCAAGTGCCTGCTGGTGGACTTTCGCAGTTTTGCCATGTTTAGCCACAATGCTGTCAGGACTTTCCCTGAGCTAATCCACATAGATTCTATTCTTTGGACCAAAGTTGACAGGAATGCAGTCCTCAAATAAATGTTCCACCATCCCTCTTTGGCACTTCTTATGCACCCAATCTTACTTAACAGGATTGTCAATCACTTATTACCATTTTCCCAAGCCTTTCTTGTCCCTCAGCATCAAGTTAAGGGGACTGCACCAGACAACTTTGACATAGGCTCTTGTTCCCATTCTCATGTTTCCATTCTCGCGGAGGCTGCCTGCTTCAGTCCCTCACAGGGACTCTGTTTTAGAAACCTCTGCCAAATTGCCCTTTCCATTACTAATCCCATCGGCCTCCAGACACCTCAGCAGTCAGTGATAAATAATCTCCCCTGAGCCAGAAATATAAAAAGAAAGTATAATAGGGGGGCAGTTCTATTCATCACAGCAACTAAATCTCTAAAATATCTGAGAATAAACTAGTCAAATATGGACAAGAAGCTCGTGAGTATAGATAAAAGATTATTGAAGAACAACAGGAAGATTTGAATAAATGGAGAGAGACGATGTTCATAAAAAGGAGGAATCAGTATTTATAAAATCTCATATTCTTCAAACTATGTTTAAATTAAATGCAATTCCCATCAAAATTTCAACAGGGGTGTGTGTGTGTGTGTGTGTGTGTGTGTGTGTGTGTGTGTGACCTGATAAGTTCATCTTCAAATTCCTGTATAAAAGAACCAAAATATCAAAATTAAAAACTAAAAACTGGGACCAGCAGATGACATAATTGTTACATTGTTGGACTCCCACATGGCCAACCACGGTTCAAGTTCCAGACCCGGTGGCTACAAAATCACATACATGTGCACATGCACCCAAAATCCCAATAAGAGAATGGAGAAGGGATTGTGGTATGGCCATCCTCAATAGCGGATGATTTCTCTCTTTCTGTCTATCTCTCTCTGTCTCTCTGGTGAGCACACATGCCCTACAACAACAACAGAAAACCCTCTAAGTAAATAGATAAATAAATAATAAAAACCAACTGTGAAGAGTATATCAGGAAGACTTGTCCCACCAAATATCTTTACTGTTTATTTTAAAGCTATATTGTTAAGATATGAGGTGCTGCAAAAGACCTGAAAAAGATGAAAAGAAACACAATAAAGAGCCCATAAACAAATCCATGCACACATGAAGGTAGATACTCTCAAAAGACACATCACAAATCCTTGGAAAAGGGTAGACTATTCAACAAATTCAATAAACAGTGTAGGGGCATAAATAAAATAGGGCTCCTACCTTATGTCACACTACAAATATCAAATGTGATTAAAGACCCACGTTTGAAAGGTAAAACTTTAAAACTGTGCAAAGAAATATAAAAGTATATAAAGTTGTTGATGGTAGATCAAGCTTAGATCAAGTATAATTTCAAAATGTCAGCCTGTTCCACTTGGTGTTTGCGGGTGCTTTATAACATAAGCAATAAGCCAAGCTGAGGCTCGCAATATTGAGGGACGCTGGTCTTACATTAGAATAGTCTGAACGTAAGGTGATAAAATACCAAGCCCTGGGTCCTGAGGGTAAGCATGTGGCCGTATCCATGCTGACGTGAGCAGGTGTGCAATGTGATACGCTTAACCTGTCTTCGTCTTTGGAAGGCCTGTAAGCAGAGGTGGGCATGACAGACATTACCCTAGAACGCTGTTAACACTCCTGTACTCTTGACAGACATGCACTGTGAAGAATCACCACTGATCCGGCTCACATTTGAAAGGGTACTTATTTTGGTGAGTTATTCGAAGAGTCGTACACGGCTTTATTTTTTAGAGTTGCAATATTACAGTCACACTTTGAACCTCGGGTTGACTTAAATAGTACCTCGGGAAGCAATCTAAGGGACAGCATGTGGCAGAAGTTCACTGCAGGTCATTTGAGTCTCGGGTCTGAGAAACAGAAACATGAAACAATCCCAGTCTCATAGCCTTGAAGAAACTTCCTGCATGTACAGATAGTACAAAGACAAAACACACATCTGTAAATGTCTTCCGATATTTTGAAATAAAGTTCATTTTAAATTTAAAAAAAAGAAATAAAAGTATATCTTTTTAATCTTGTGATAAGGAAGGATGTGAGGCAGAATAAGCACAAAAAATAAATGAAAATATAGATAACTTGATCACAAAATTTAAAACCTCTGTACATTAAAAAAAATCCATTAAAAGAGTGAAAATGCAAGCCACAGAATTAAGAAGAATATTTGTAATAAATATAACTCACAAAGGTGTCTTATCCAGATAATGTAAATAACTCCACAAGTCAATAAGAAATTTTTATTTCCCTCGATAGAAAAGGGAGAAGAAAATTACAGAAGAGGAACCAGAATGGCCAATGTACTTAGGAGATGTCCAACCTCATTAGCAATTACAGAAAGGCAGCATTTAAACTCAGTAGGGTATGATTTCACACAGTCAGATCGAGCACAAGACATCTCACATACTTCTAGCGAGTACAAATGGCACAGCCATGCTGTAGAATAATTCGACAATATCTACTAAATGTAGACATGCAGATCATGTATGACTAAAGTTTCACTGCTAATAGTTTACCACAGAAATGTGTATATGTATAAGGAAACATGAACAAAAATATTTCCTGGAACATTATATGGAGTAAAGAAAGTTGCAACAATGAAAATATCCATTAATAGGAGAAAGGATGAATGAATTTTGAAGTATTGATGAAATGGATAGTATCTGAAGTATGTGAAGTGATGGAATACTAGCAGTTAAAATAAATTAGAAAAATACACATTCATGTGAGTAAATTACTCAAAATATGCTCAAATTAGACTACTCCTATCATGCTTATATTTCTCTCACCTATTTAATATAAGTAAAGAAAACAATGACACTCTCTTGGCTCTACTCCACCATTCAACACCATCCTCCTTTGTTTCTTTTTACAACACCTCTTGACAATTTTCTGTCTTCGTAGTTTTAATTCCACTCCTCTTGTTTTCTCTCCATCGCACCCCAGGTTTTTGCTCCTAATTCCACTTTTCTCATTATGTTTGCCAATGAGCTCAGGGCAGACAAACCAATTGCTCAACTCTAAATATTCACCTTAGAGACCCGGCTGCCATTACTTGACACAGCTGGTCACATCTTCCTCCTGTCCCTGAGCTCTTTGTTTGGCTTTCAGAACTTCACAGCACCTTGGTTATCCTATCTCACTGATCACTCCTCCATCTCCTCTAATGATATCCTCTTCTCCCTGACCTCTAAATGTTGGAGCACCCCAAAGTTGCTTTCGAGACCTGTATTCTCAATCTGTCTGCAGTCATTCCCTTAGAGATACTATCCATCCTCAAGGATTGTATTGTCTATCTGCTGATGATTCTCAAATGTGTATTTCCAGCTCAGACCTGCTTCCTAAAGTTCAGACTCATATGAGACAAATAAAATACAGTACAATCACAACTCAACTGCTGACCTTCTTTCCAGTCTTCTCCTAAGTCGGTAGAAATTCCATTCTCCTGATAGCTCTGGCTCTGATCAAAAAATATCCTTGAATGCTCTTTCTCACTCCCTACCCCTAATCTGTCAGTAAATTCCACTGACTCTGTATTCAGAAAGCACTCAGAACCTGACCACTTCTCTCACCACTCCTATTGTCATACACCTTGATCAGTCCAAGCCACCATCATCTCTCTTCTGAGTTACCAAAAGAGCCTCTGTTACTGGTCACTCTGACTTTATTCAGCCTATTCCAACACAGCAACCAGATTAAGCAAAGGTACACTGCTTCTCCACAGTAGCCCAGGTCACCCAGCAAAGGCTAAGTACTAACATTCCCCACTCAAGCCTCTCTGACTTCACCTCTGACCCAACTCATTGTCACTAATGGTGCTCCACTAACACAGAACTCCTCGGTGTTTCCTAAGTCACACTTCTACCTTGTGCTAAGTGACTGTCCCCTCTACTTACTTATGTTAAAATAAAGATCAGTTCGTCGCTCACGCTAGCCACTTTGAAGTTCTCGGCAGTCACGTGTGGCTGGGGGCTACTGTATTGGACAGCATGGAGATCATGACTCGCATCACAGAAAGTTCTATTGGACAGCACTGGTCCAGGCTCCTCATCACCAAAGTAAAAGACGATGGTATTTTCATTCATACAGTTACCACAGGGTGGTACGTTGTCATTACATCAATGTTACGTACGTAGAGAGTCATATCAGCATTCCATTACTGTGTGTTCAACACAGAACAAGAAAACTCCCTCTCAAAGGTAGTCGATCATTAGCTGTTATTCACTGGATAATTTAAAGATGATAATCTCTTTGACACCTATTTCTGACTTAACAAACAGAAAAGAAAGAGGATGGGTTCCCCTCATTCTCTTACTTTGCTGTTCCTGTTCTTAGAGCAGGCTGCTCCAACTGATAGAGGTGACCCAAACCTGTTCTACTGATGTAAACAGCTAGTTCATAGGACTAGCCAGTTACCATAGTTATGTGAAATCCCCATGGTGGGTGCAAGGATATAAACCATCTGGGTGTGATAACTATCAATGGGAAAACATGCTTTTAAAATGCAGTAACAGTTATGATTCTAGTGGTATTTATTAATTTCTTACCAAGAGTTTCAGTATCTGAATGCATACTATGATATACCATGCAGGGTACTAAAAATAGTATGTAATTTGTTTTCTTCTTGCATAGATTCTACAAAATATCAATGCTTTGCAATTAAATTAAGATTTGATTGAACTTGATTAATGCTTACTTTTAGTACCCTGAAGGATTCCTTTAGTGAACTTAAAAATAGTTAGTTTCATCCCCATTATAAATTTCCTTTTGCATTTTTTGTTTATTTGTCTTGATTAATAATACTCAATCACTAGTCTGCATCTCTGCGAAGACAGGAAAGTTTGGTATACTTACCACTATGTCTCTAGAGACCAGCATGGTGACCTGCACATAGCAGGTCCACAATATATTCTTACTGAGGAAACAAATGAGTGATTTGTAGAATTTCCTGAAACTGTAATATCTTTCTAACTTATAAAGTTAGTAAAAGGCAGGTATTGTTTACATATAACAACAACTCTTACTACTCTACAGCTCTCAGTAATACACAGTATAACTAATTTTGGAAGAAAAAAAGAAGCCTATATTCTAGCCCAAAGCCCTTATTCTAAAAGCTCACCCACATTCCTCTTGCCAATGTGTTCCCCTTTCAGATCAACAGGATCTCGGTTTATATATAACATCAACTCCAGCTCTCACGTTCCAGTTAGAAGCAAAAATTTAAAAGGAGAGGAAGGTTAAAAAAAGAGATACGGTGCTTTCGACTTGATAGCTCAGGAAAGTGACAAGGAAACCATCAGACAGCAAAGGAGAAAACAGAGTCGCTATGAAAAGCAAGTAGGAGACATTAAGAAGCCAGGGAGTCTGCAGCACATACTTCTATACTTTAATTCTCTGAACGCATTCTTGTACTGTAAGCTAGACTGTTTTGTTACAATGACAGTTTTAAAAGAGAGACCAAATATTTAAAGGTGTGTTAGAAGATAGTGAACCTATGGTCTGTTTCTAGACTGTTCTACATCAAAATAGTGATTTTTAGATGGAGAAATGAAATGTTTCCACATTATATATATGCATATCCAAAAAATTTGGCACACTGAAAAACTAAAATCAGACTTTCATTTTCATTCTAGAATTTGCTTTTCTTCTAAGTAATCATCATGGATAGCCAAACCTATGGATGCAGCTTAAACTAATTTTTTTGTTTGTTTTTCTTTTTAAGATTTTTGCCATAGGGCTTATGCACTCACCAGAGAGACAGAGATTCAGTGAGAAAACATGCCCCAGGGAGGATGGCTGGTCACACTGCAACCCCTTCTCCTCCATTCTCCTCTCAGGATTTTGGATGTGAGCACACCTGTTCCCAGTGCAGTTTTCAAGCCACCAGGTCTGGGACTCAAACCACAGCCAGTCATATGGGAGACTAGTGTCTTAACCAAACTGCCGCTCCTAATCTAGTTATTTTTAATAGCTTCATAAAGTTCCACAGTAATAGTACACAATCATTTATTCAATTACTTTCCCATTGGTGGACAAAACTGCACTATATATCCTTTAATGGCAATCTTCACTATCCGTGCTTTTATTTCTACAGGCTAACAAACTCACGCTTGTTAAACACATACCATGTGCTAAGGATTTCCCTATACTTCATTGTATTTTCTAATTGAATTCTTCCAGCAACAATATCAGCTGGGTACTACCATTACCCCGTTTCACAGCAGACACAATGTGTATTCGCACTAAGCACCTTTCTCTGTAATTATTCCTTATTTGGGTTCTCCTTTCAGGGACTGTGCTCTTTGCCCCATTCTTACTGGTTCAATGATATGGTAACTCTGAAGATTTTGCATACTAGCCTTTTTCTGTTATGTACGTTGCAAACATATTTTCAGAATGCTATTTTTCTTTCTGTGTTTATAGTAACTTTTCATGAATAAAACTTAATGTAGTCAAATATCTTTAGCTTTTTTTTATAGCTTCTATATTTTCTCTGTTAAAAAAATTTTTTTCCCAGCCCTAAGTTATATAGTCTCTTAAACATTCCTTTCTTTTCTTTTCTTTTCTTTTCTTTTCTTTTCTTTTCTTTTCTGCTATGGGCATGTATACTCTTACCAGAGGAGCAGGGAGCAACCTTTGGGACAGGGTAGATGACCAAGCCACAATCCCTTTTCTTCCATTCTCCTCTCAGATTTTGGATACAGGTGTTTTTCAAATAGCCAGGACCAGGACTGGAACTGCACAGTCAGCCATGTGGAATCCAGCTGCCTTAGCCAACACACCACCTGGCTGGCCCTCTTCAATTATTTTATGCTTTAGATTATTTATATTTAAATTTTTATATAGTGGGACTATTTTGTGTATAAATAAACAGGAATTTAAGTGCTATTTTTTCAGGTTAATATAAACTTAATACCATTTATTAAACTATCTTTTCCAAGTGATTTGAAACATTGCCCATGTTGTATACTATTGTCTCAACTTCTAAACACTATTTTCTTTTAAGATAAACATCTTGAACTGAAAAATCACAGTCGATAAGCTAACCCAGTCACACCCACTGATTTAGACATTGTCTATGACTTTTTTTGTGCTCTAAGGACAGAGGTGAGTAGTCAAAGCAGAGACCACATGGCCCACAAAACTGGAAATATTTACTAATTGCCTCTTTGTAGAAAAAAAAAAAAACATTGCTAATCTCTGATCAATTCCTAGCTATAGATTGTTCACATGGACTTGGAATAAATTTTAATTTTAGCTAATAGAAAATCTTCTTTGTAGTTCTCTCTTGCCTATTTGGGGGCACTTATTACTGTATATATAATTTGAATATTTTTAAGCAGTTAAAAAATCCTACAAACTTCTTTGGGATTCAAATTGAGATTATATTAAATTGTGTTTACATGTTATTGCTTTGCCATCCAAGAATATGGTATATTTCAGTCCAGTTTTAAGGTCTTCCATAAGATTTTAGTCTTCTACTATCTTCCTTGTAAATTTTATTCTGAAGAATATTATAGTTTGATCCAATTATGAATAGGATCTTTTATTCATTTTCCATTTTGGCCTCTATCACTAGTGTGGGTAAATGATACTGATTTTCTAAATAATCATTGTATACCAATCTTTCTCAATTCTTTTATTAATCCTTAATTCTTTGGTTAAAATCTCCTGGGTTTCATAAGCATATAATCATGTCCCTTAAGATACAAATACTTTATTCTTTCTTTTCCAGATTTATAATAACTCCTTTAATCTTCTAGTCTTATGTCATTAAATAGATCCTCCAAAATCATGTTGATTAATGACAGTGAGAACAAGCACCCCCATTTTGCTACTGATCTGGCCACTGATTAGCTTCTAGGATGTCAACTCCTACAGCCGCTGTTTGCCCTGCTACAACCAGAAAGGTGTATTGCTGTTCCTTCAGCAGGCCAAGTGCATTCCTG
>NW_006159559.1:3495820-3513799 GCF_000334495.1 Tupaia belangeri chinensis | reverse complement strand
CTTGGGCCCTTTGCACATGCTGTTCATGCTGCCAACTCTTGCTTCCCAGACATTTATTTACATGGATTGGTGTTCACATGCTCGGTAGGCATTCTGTGACCATCATCATGGTACCAATCACACTTCACTCCACTATTCCTTCAAACTACTTCATTTTTCTTTATAAAACCTATTGCTTATTGATTATCTCACTCAAAAGAACCTAAACTGCAAGAGGACAAAACAGTTTCTGTTCGATTCCCTGGTATGTATTCCATTTCTAGAACACCTGGTTCTAGGAGGTGCTTAATGAATATCAGTTAATAACATAAATGAAGAATGCATAGTTTTAGTAAAAATACCTTCAGGGGATCTTAGTTTGCCAGGATGTCTTCTACAGCATGTCAATACTTTCTCTAGGACTGCTGGGCAAATGCCCGGCTGCCACGAGGGGCGCACGGTCTCCCGGGTTCAGCTCTCTGTCAGCTTTGAGATTTCGGCCCCCACACTAGAAGGCTCCATTGTCAAGTTTTTACTCCCACCCACCAAAGAACAGAAGAAAGTTGGACAGCTTCAAGAAGCCCAGACTAGCAAAAGGCTAAGTGAGGAATACACCTCAAATCTCTTAGCACGCATCTTGGGTCTGATTTGAAGATAGTGGAGACAAGAAAGGCTGGCTATGGTAACACACAATGTCTCCTACCATTAGCCCACCTAAATAAGGACAAAACCCAGGTTAAAGCACTGTGCATGCAAATGCTAGTTCAAGACAAATGCCAGCTGTCCTCCACACTAACCCCAAAGTTCCTCTTCCAGGAAATTCTAATGTTGCAGTTTTAAGTGGCTAGGAGGGAGCTCAGAGACATAGGTTTAGACTGCCACCTTTCACCTATCTCTCAGGACCTGGATTTCTCTCTCCTGGATATAAAATACAATTTAATTTACAAAAGTTAGCTCAGCTACTAAACATTCAGAGAAATCAACCACATCTATCTGTACATTATCTGCTTAAATGTTTTTGAACATCAGAAACAGAGATTCAGTGATGGTTCAAACAGTCTTTTAGTTCACTGAGATTTTTAGGTTTTATCATCCATGCATTTTCTAAGAAAGCCCAGGAATCATAAAGACAAACTTTAAATGACCCATCACGCAGTCTCACCTGGGAATAGGAAAAATATTTTGCTTATTTCTAACAACACAACAGCTTATTGGTCCATCTTTTCCTGTTGGAGGCTACATTAAATTTATTTTTCTACTACTAAACATTACATCTGGCTGGGGGAACATGTCTTACATACTTTATTGATTATAAGTTATTTGGAAGGCTGTTGCTGTTTGCTCATAGAGTACCCCAATGTCATTCCAAAGAGTCTAATCACCACATATGGTGGTTGGAAAAAGCAACCACCCTCTCAACCCACAATCATAAGAAAGAATATTTCTAACCCCCTACAGTGGGTTCTTGCTATGGCTCACAGGAACAAAAAGCAAGGGAACTAAAATGAATCATAGACTTACTAGGTAACAGTTCTACCATTAGTAAATTGCCTTATACTTTGCAGAATCTTCTCACAACAGACTTCAGCCCCACTACTACATCAAGCACAATACTTTTAGATACAAAAACACAAAATTCCATTTAAGGAGTTTTATGGTCATATGCCTAAGAACAGAATGCATCATTAACTTCAGGTCAAAGCTCAGGTTACTGAAGGGTTACAAAGTCCACAAGTTTATAGGGCACCCAAATATGAAAACTGGAGTGTTAATTTGCTAGCAAGACTTTAAAGACATAGGCTTCTAGGATATAAGAACTAGAATTAAGTTTATATAAACTGGAACCCAAATACTTTTCCAGGGTGAGTGTAATTCATCCACTACCTTTTTATTTTTAAAACCTAGCAAAATTAAATGAAAAACGAGAGCCCTAAAGAGATGAAATAATTCTGATGCAATTTAAGAATTTGGTCGATTTGATCATTTCAGAGGGTCCACATGAATCAACTAGACTCCTAGAGGAAGTTTAAAGGTTTAAGTGACTGAATACTCTTTCAGTGTTCCCTGAAGTTCTCTGATGCTAGAATACAATTTACATGGACAATATAAATAACAACATTACTTTTCCCAAAAAAGAACTGAAATGATTTATACAAATTAAACTTAATCTTTTATTTAACACGAATAATCTGGAATATACATTAAAAACATTTGGAACATTTTGTTTAATTTACTTCAGTAATCTGAAAGTCACCCTATCTGTACGTAACTAAAGTATCCATATAGGTGCTAATTTACTCAATGAACTCTTATTCACCCTTTCTTTAATGAGTGCAAAAAAAATTTTAAGAGTAAGTGGGGGGGTCTCAATTTTATAAAGCAGGAAAGAAAACAGAGAAGATGTTGACTCACTTGCTCAAGGTCATCCAGCAACCAGTGGAAACGCGAAGGCCAGAGTTCCCTCTCCATGCCCCAGAGCTCTGTGTACTAACCAGACCATGGCAGAATGCCTTACAGCCTGGGGGCCTACAAAAGCCAGGATAATGGAAGCAAAAGAAGGAAGGAGCTATCAAGTTATCCTCAAAAAAATGCTGAAGGCTGGCGCCTGCTACAGAAAAAACTGACAACTCCAGCTGGAAACCTCTCTCACCCATTCTCCCAGACAGGTTAAATAATCCAAGCAAATTCAGCTTCTTACTGTATATTTCTAGTGAGTGACTTTGAGGAAACAATTGGTAAAATCAAGAAATAGAAAATATTCACGATGTAACACTCTATGTTTACTTATTAAAAAACTCAATCTACCATCCATCTACTCCTACCATCTTCATTCTGATCAATGCCTCAAAAAAGGATGCAAACTGATCCTACTTTTGTAGTCTGGTTTGATAAGATGACTAGAGACTTCAATCCAAGAGGACTATGCATGCTCTCTCTCAAGATTAATAGTCATGGAAGTTTCAATAAGCCTCCCTTCCCTGAGGGTGGAAATGTTACAGACCACAATTGATTTGAGTGATTCTGGTTTTTTAACATCCTTTCCTTGTAACACGAGAACCCTCTCATTGAATATCCTTATATGTAACATATTATGGAACTAAATAGCTCACTACAGCCACACATTTAAAAAATTACCTCATGGGAAAAATTAAATAAATAAAATTTTTATACACTACAGTGGAATGTTAACACAATCACTAAACAATTACTTGTCCCAAAGTAGACCCCAAAAAAAACTCTCATCACCATAATTTGACAAAATCTATCAGCTTCATAACCCCAAATGCATAGTCAAATTCAAAAACTTATTTTTAAGATTAAGAATAAACAATATTCCATCTTCAAAAATGTCATTGATAAATAACTGAAAGTATCTAACAAATTATAGTCAACATTACCCTCCTAAAAGAAATAAGTGAGTAGTTAGCAATGGATAAAACAATGCTAATAATGGGGCCGGCCAATGGCATAGGTTAAAGGTGCTAGATTCCCACGTGGCCGACTGCAGTTCAAGTCCCTAACCTGGAGGCTTCCTTTCTCATTTTCCCTTTTTCTCTCTCTCTCTGTCTCTCTGGTCCAATTAATAATAATAATAATAATAGCAACAAACAGAATTCAATAAATAATTTTTTTAAATAATGCTAGTAATAATACCAGATAAGGATTTTTTTTTAAAGATTATAACCATCTAGTAGTATTGCCCCATATGTTGACTCTATATAGAATAAATAAACAAAGTGAGCCAGAGTTAATATGTTGCCATGAAGGGGAAATGTTGATGGAATTTTTGTGAAATGTAAGTTTTTGACAAAAGATGCAATCTTTCATAGATGCAAACTATTCTAACAAGCTTATTCAGTAAGCTTGGTCAAAGAAACAAAAGCACTTAAATGGCCTTCTAAGAAAATATTTACTTAACTATTAGTCTCAAAACTACGCAGTTATGTGCCTTGTATTTTATAGTTCATTCTTCATTAAAGGGCTATTAAAAATCAATAGTTTTTCTAATTTAATTTTATAAGGACATCACCCATTCAGTGTATTTTTAATCTTTTATCTAAAACATATGTGCATTTACTTAACATATTCAGCGACAAGGAACTCACTACCAGTTAAGGTTTTCTGAAACTGAACAATAAGAAGGAATTTTATTCTAGGTCTTGATAGGTATCAGATCTACTAGGCATACAGATATAGTCCTATGAGGTATTTAGCTACTAACCCAGCCATATTAAAGCCATTTTAAATTAAAAGGGACAATGGACATTGAGACTATGTCTAGAGGATGAGAGTCATAACAGTGAGGAATCAGGGAACCAGGAAATTTCAGTCATAGCTAAAGGATGGGAAACTTAGCAAAAAGATGCAAAGACTAGGAGGAGGCTTAGACACTGTCTTGAAATATAAGATCAAACAGATGGAAGTTGCAAAAATGCACATTTCAGCTCAACAAAGGAAAACTTCCCAAGAATGAGAACTGTACAAGAGAACTGGTCGCCTCATTTTATGAGAAGAGTCTCTAGGATCTCAATGACCATCTGTCTCAGTGAGCTGAACTGGATGACTTCCAAAGTCTATTCACTTTTGACTGCTTCATTATTTTCCTACAGGATCTTGGGTAAAACAATCTCTGACTCTCAGTAGTAAAACTATGGTAATAGAGTAGCATTAAAATTTTATGGTGGTTTAAGAGAGTAAGAAAGGATCTTTCTTGTATAGATAATAAAGGGTTTTGCGTACTTATGCCTGTGGTAGACATCAACTGGCCTGATTAAAATACATAAATAAGGGATGGATAGTGCAGGTTTCTATAAGACACAGAATCTGAAGATAAGCACAGTGAGAAAGTCTGGGCCTTGGAAGAGGAAGAAGCACAGAAGCCCCACAAACTGTGCCTTAGAGAAAATGAGTGTGACCTGAAAGTAGAGATACGGGTTACCCATGTATCCAACTTCCAAAGAGCAGCTTGGCCACTGTGACGTCTGGCTCCAACTCAGCGTTGTGAAACCTTTCTCAACTGCCAAAATTTTTAAGTCACATGGAAACTGAGGTTGTCAGGCTTCCTTAAAATTCCATCCTTCCTCTCATCCCTAGAGAGACTAATTAAAAACAAAAATCCACATTTCTAACCATTTATCCCTTTGGTCAGAAACACTAATGAGAAACTAGACTCACAGATAAAAGGCTATTTAACAGATTAGTCACCCCCCCTCCACCCTTTGGCACCACAAGCCCAAACTTCCCTGGAAGAGTTTAGACACACAAAGAGACGTGAGGAACATGTCTCCAATGATTCACACCAAGAAGATTAATAGTTCTAAGCCCCAGCACAGGGACTTGTGCTGTTACTACACATGGTATCTGTCACACCTCAGTATCTTAATCTGCAAAACTAAGGCCCAAGGCCAGCCAGCAGAATGCTGGTTAAAGTGTCTGGATCCCACATGGCCAACTACATGATTCATGTCTCTAACCTGGTGGCTTGAGAAACACACTGGGTGCATGTGCTTGTGTGTGCAAAATCCTGAAAGATCATCTCCCCTTCTGGAGGGATGCTTTCTCACTTTTTCACTCTCTCTCTCAGAAGGATTGCAGCATCCCTTCATCGGGGAGAGGGGTTCTTTCTCGCTTTCTCTCTCTGTCAAGTACACATGTCCTATTGTAAATTAATAAAAGAAAGAAATGTTCAGAAAATTTCAGAAGTTTATACAAAATAGTATTGGAATTAGTGATACACTGATGCTTCAACGCACTAGATATAAAAGTAGATTCATGATTAAAAGAAGAAAAAAAAAAAAAAAACAGTAAAAGCCATGAGATGAGGAAGAGGAAATTTCATTATTTTCCAAATCAGACATAGGAGATTAGAAATTAATAAGAAAATATCCTAACAGAAGATCACTTAATGACACTATTAGTAATGTGTATATAACCAAAGGGAAATTAATGATTACAAGCAAAGTGCAAGTTTCCTGCAGCTTTCCAAAAGAAACCCAGCAAGACTCATTTATCTAGCACTGTAGGGGGCTGAGTTATTCAACATATTCAAGAGTTCACCCCCTCATACCTTTAAGGAATAATATTGCATTTCAAACACAGTATACAGAACACAAATTAATCTCTTCATGATGATGGATATAATTTAGAAAATCATTTATAACACTGCTATCATGGTAAATGTCTACCTATTTCTACATTAAATGAATATAAACTGCTGTGATTTTTAAAAAATATTCTTATGTACTTTTACAGCTTTTTCCCTTTCCCATCGATTCTTTAATTTGCAGGCTATCAATATATTAACTTTAGATCTTGCCAATATTCTTACTTTTGTCAACATAACTTTTCCCCATCTTCTACACCTTGGAAAACTGAGAGTCCAAGAACCCCAATCTCTGAATAGGTTGAAAGTTTACATACCATGGGGCAAGAATCAAGTATTTCACACCTACTGTATGTTGTTACACATACTAGTACTTATGAAGAATACAGAGACAAAGGCAGAGTGAGAGAAAGAGATGTGGAGGGACCAGTAGGTAGTGTAGTGGTTACAATGCTGGATTCACATATGGCTGATCACAGTTCAAGTCCCCGACCCAGTGGCTTGAAAATCACACCAGGTGCAGGTGTGTGTGTGCCCAAAATCTTGAGAGGAGAATGGAGAAGAAGGGACTGTGGTATGGCCATCCCCTTGGGAGGTGATTTCTCCTCTCTCTCTCTCTCTCTCTCTCTTTCTCTCTCTCTCTGGTGAGCACACACACCCTATGGCAAAATCCTTGAAAGAGAGTGAGAAAGAGAGAAAGAGAGAGAGGGAGAGAGAGAGAGAGGCGTGGATATTAAAAACTATAATATGAAGGTATACCTATTCTGAGAGAACTGGACATAAAAGCACCACGGGAAGATGACTCCAAGGCAGACTTAAAAGACAATGGGAAGTCCCAGTATAGTGGCACGTGTGCTGCCAAGATACTGTACTCCATGAGATGGGAACATGTGGGAAGCCCATGACCAATTCCCAGTCAAGCTGAAAGGCCAGGTGTGGTAGACTGTACCTGTAATCCCAGCAACTAAAGAAATTGAGGCAGAAGAACTGTGAGCTCAATGCTGGCATGGACAACAAAGCAAGAGCCTGTGTAAAAAAGAGCCAGGTTGGGGGCTGGGTGGTGGTATAGGGGAAAGCAATGGTCTGTGAGCCTGACCCACGGGGCAAGATTCTGGATTTGCATCTATGAGTATGCAGGGTACACGTGTGCCCCTCATTTGGGGCTGGCAGAGGCTGGGTGTGGATCTCAGCATCAAGATGTTGTTAAATCCCTGACCCTCTGTCTGTCTGTCTTTCTCGCTTATGGAAAGAAATTTTTTTTTAACTGAACAAAATCAAAAACAAAAACAAAACAAGGAGTTGGTAGTATGTGCCTATATAGTGCCTATAGTCCCTGCTGAGAGGCTAAGGCAGGAAAATCTTGACAGCAATACCCTGTATTTTTGTTTTGGTTTTGGTTTTGTTTTTTAAAACAACAAAAAGACAATGGGAAAAGTAGATCAAAAGAAAGCTCCCTGGAGGGGAAAAAAATAAAAAACCTGCAAACTGAGGGCTGAAAGACTAATCAGATCTCAAATCCACCCAGGGGAAAAAAGGACAGAAGAAAAAGCACTACAGCCTCTAGGAAATCACAAAGGGTAGGATGAGAATAAAAAGGAGCCAATAGCTCAAGAGAGGCTACAATTGGTCCAGTCTAAGTAAAACTGGGTCCAAACTGGGGTGGGTAACGGGAGGGGAGAGACAGCAGCAGCAGTGAACATTTGGAAAGGCAGACGTCAGAAATGTTATAAAAATGTCCTTATAAAACTTGTTAGTAGATGTCTGTCCTAGATACAAAACTTAACAAATAATATGCCATTTGCTTATTTGTACAAAGAAAATAAAGCTAGCAAAAAAAATTGAAAAAGGAAGTCAAAGGACACAAAGCATTATATTTTACTAGACATAAGAGAAATTCTGTGTAAAATATGCTGGCAAATGCATAATTTCTTTTAATAGCTGTACAGTATTCTTGTATTACATTATATAATGTGGAAATGTAATACTTTTTATGTTCCAAAAAAGCTAAAATATAGTTTTCCCTTATTTCACACAATTGTAGAGGCAGAAGAAACTGTTTTGGCCATCCTGCCTAATCCTTCTCTTAACATTGTGCCATGCTGCGGCCTCACCAGAAGTTAGCCCCTGGGCCTTGGACTTTGAAACTGTGAGCTGAATAAACTTCTACTCTTATGAATAACTTGATTTCAGGTATTTCTGTTAGCAATGCAATAGGGGACCGATAGGCAATTCATTTTATTTTTTCTACAGTTCCAACTGATTTAAAGTTCCTTTATGGACAAAAATCAATAGAACATCTTTACTTCAAGATAAGACACTTTCCTGCAACTTTCACCAAGCATTTCCAAATTCTAACTCTGGAATTTCACTATATTTCTAAAATAGATCATGAATCTATTTTAACATCTACACAGTAATTCTTAAAGTACCTTTAAAAAAATAAATGAAGGAGTTAATTTCTTATACATGATAACCAATAATAACCAGATCTTTCTGTTCTTACAGTGAGTTCTTTAACTGTCAGTCAAATGGACCAGCTTATCACAAACAAGTGTTTCTCCAGTAATTCTTGTTTCATTGCCTTTATTGGCTTTAGAGATGAAGACCTATTATAGCTGCAAGTTAAATAAATTGTTTTTAATTGACTTACTATCAAAAAATAGGATTGATTTTGCTGCCCAAGGATGATTGAACCATAAAATTTGGCAAATTCAGCCCAACCACAGTGGTACACACTCATATACTGTGTTCACGTCCTGGGCCCACATGGGAGGCCAGACTTCTATTCCTGGTTCAACATAAAGGCTGGGTACAGCAGCATGCACCTGTAATCCCAGTAACTGAGAAACCAAGCTGGAAGGATCGAGAGCTCAAGGCTGGCCTAAGTAACAGGAAGACCTTTTGTCCCCAAAATGGGTCTGGGTGACACATGCCCATAGTTCCACCTGGGAGGCTGAGGAAGGAGGTAACTGCATGGTGAGACCTTATGTTCAATAATAACAATAATAATAAATAATAAGATTTAGTAAACACCATCGAAAGGATTTACCATTTTAGAAAGCTTACTTTTGCTTCTTACCCATCTCCAATTCAGAATTGTGGTTATTGATTAGAAAAAAAAACTTTTTCTTTTTGAGCAATACTCAGTGGCTCAAGCAAAGTGAAAAAAAAAAAGTATATAAAGTATATAAATTAGAAAAAAAGAGATAAAATAGACCTTATTTGCAGAATACTATTACTGACCTAGAAAATCAACTAAGAAACTATTGGAATGAATAATAATTTGGTAAAAATAACTGTATATAGACTAAGAAGCACAAATAATGCTTCCTTTTAAAAATGAGAAAACAGAATAGAGAACTTTTCCCATTCTAGATAATGGAACTGAAAATATGCTTTTGTTTCCCTTATCTAAAACAGAAAATAAATACAAAAGGAAAGAAAACCTTAAACAATAAAAAAAGTTGAAGAGGGGTAGTGATCATTAGACAAAATAGACTGAAACAAGTCTCTTGTATGTGTGATGAAAATATAAACAAAGAGCAGAAGAATTGAAGTCCAGACATAGAAGAGTATAGTAAAAGAGGTAGCTAATCTCCCCAGCGAGAAGGTAGGTATGAAAATTGAGAATGAAAACAAAAGAATAAATAAAGCAGCTATACTAATCACTCCACTTCCTTAAAATACAATGCATCTTTTCAACCCTGACTTCAAAGACAATCCAGACAAAAGAATCTATTCTCTGATAAAATCATTCAAAAGGCCTACAAAAACATGTGTATACTGCGAAAGTTGATGTCACATATCAAGATTATCCCACACCTAGAGGCACCCCTCCCACATAAGAACAGACTTCCCATCCACTCACCCTAAAGCAAACTCTCACACATGTGCAGAAACATGTATATAGGAAAACTGCACTAGTCAACTAGTCAACTAGAAAAATAAACCATCACAAATAAATGAAAAAAAAAAAGTATGACAAAAAGAAAGAAAGAAAACCTGTTGAGGAAAAAGATAATTTATAGAACAGAAGTTTTTTTTTAAAAAAAAAGGAACTAACTTGTATACCCAAAGCAACTAAAGAAGACTCAATGTTTAAAAAAAAAAAAAAAAACACAAACAAATAGCATAGTAAAAAAAGAATTGAGTATGGGAAAAATATTTGATCAGTGAAATTAAAATATACAAAATATTAATTAAAAAACAAAATAGAGGAAATACTCAAAACATAGCAAAAAAAAGAACAAAAACTAGGGCAGAAAAGATGAGAGACACAGAGAATCAACCTTGGAAAGTCTATCATACAACTAGTAAATTTTGGGGAAAAAAATATTTAAAAGATACAGGATATAATCATTTTAAAATAAATTGAAAGTTCCCAAAGCAAAGTCATGAGAGGCAAAACAAAATGAGTAAAACAGACTCACATGTAGATTCACACCTGTGACATTTCGGTATACAATGAAAAAAATTTTTAAATCATAAAATTTCCCCGAAAAACAAACAAGACATCATTTACAAATGAATTAGTATCGATCTGACTTCATCATTTTCTACACAAGTATTACACAAATATATAATGAAGCATCATCTTCAAAGTTATAAGTAGAAGTTACTGAGAACCTAGAATTTCATACCTAGCTAAATATCCATCAAGTATGAGTACAAACTAAGGACACTTTTCCAAGTGCAAAGGTTGGAAAGCCTTCCCTACTCTATAAAGCCTATACTTGAAGAAGGTAATTATTTGTGTACAAAACAAGGGAGACAACCACTAAAAAAAAAAGGAAGTCAAAGGACCCAGGAAACAATATCCTAAGGGTGAAAGAAGAAAATCCCTCGAAGCTGTCATGCACCACGTTTAAAACATAAATCAGATCAGGTATCAGGACTGTCTTTCTCTTGTCTCTTTGGCAAGAGCACACACCCTACAGCAGAAGTCTCTCCAAAAAAAGAAGACATGAACAGTGATACACACACATAAGTGTATAGTGGAGGGATGTGTATGAGTGTATGCATGCATATATGTGTAGTAGATCTCTCTTATTCCTAAACACCTAAAACATTTTAACATCTTCTTTACATTTTGATAGTTAACCTAATTATTAATCCCAATGTCTCAGGGTAGACTATAAAAACAAACAGGCAGAAAAAACAAACTATGTTTCCTAGTCTCCATCATAGCTAATATAAAGACATGATACAGGCTCCACCAATCAAGTACAACTCAGCAGTGAGCCACATGAGGGAATGGACTGGGCAGGAGGAGCTCATTTCTCTGGCACAAGTGTGAAATGTACTTTTCAATCAGAGGCTGCAGCAACTAACCTAGTCATGTTGGCACACATACAACTTGCCCCAGCACACTCATGTCCTATGCCACTAAGAAATGAAGTCAAAAAGCAAGGCATAACCACAGTGCTGACTCAAGCCTCAGAGAAGTACAGTACTATGTGCTATGCCTCTTGGCTCAGGCTGGTCCATCTGCTCTGTTTTAGAAGTGTTTATTACCATAGTTCTCCCCAACTTTGATGCATTTCGTCCTTAACTCCATAAATCAACAGGCTTAATCTAGACTCTGGTTATAAATCCTTCCTTGCTCTAGTTACAAAATTGTATAGATCTTAAGTGGTTTGCCCAACCTATTTTTCCAGAAACTCTCTTATTTTTAGTGAGCATTTGTGAGGAATCCAAACTTCACAGAATGTACATATTGCATTATAATAAGCAGAAATATCTGTGCAATGCATAATTAGAGATGTGAAAGTAGCCATTAGAAAAACAACATACAGAAGTGGTTAAAGTGGCCGTATTTAAGAAGTAGGGACAAGAAGGGAAGACATTGCTCTGTAGAAACAGACAAGGGGAATGAAGAAAAAATTGTAATACCACCAAAGATCCATAAAATTCTGAAAAAATAAACTTACTATGTAGAATAGTTATATAAGACAGTATATAACTTAAAAGATGTAAAATATAAACAGGTAAAGAGACAGACCAAGTTTTTGGAAGAAAAAAGCAATAAATATGTGTGACAGGGAGTGCATGTTTGGAAGAATTGACTATTCATGACTGATAAGAATGGCCCCAATTTTGAAATACATAATTTGAAGAGGTAATTTCCTTTCTTTGAAAGCTTTGTACACCACAGTTTCAATGAACTTTAAAGTTAAATTTTCACAGCTAGCCACTGCAAAACCAGAGTGTTATAATAGAAAAGGCAAGAAAATCTTACTGATTATAGTATAAATGCTACAATTTTATAAGTATCAGTGTAATGGGAAGTTAAATGGCCATGAAAGACAAGAAAAGAAAGCCAACAAATTTCTTATATTATACCTAAAATGCAAACTGAGAATACAACGTACCTATAATCTTTTTTCACCATAAAATGAAGTAATGGATTTCTTTCTTTTCTCTGCTGTTCATAACATCAAAAGTAAATAATTTAAACAAAATGAAATCTTGAGTCAAACTTAAATAATTTAATTACAGTATAAGGGACACTTTAAAAACACATCAAACAGGATCAGAAGTAGAAAAATATAATTACATAATTTAATCTGGCTGTCTCCAGTTCCATGTAGAAAAAATGTACTACTAAATGAAAAGAAATATGGCAGTGATTTACAAGGTGTATATAACATTAAGGAATTTAGATAGACAGATAAATAGATTTAAACTGTTATGCAGGTGGACAAACATGAAGGAAAATTCCTGTCACATTATAAAATAATGTTACAAGCTGAAATGTAGAAGCATTTCATCAGTAAACTCTCAAGTAATCAGGTTTTTTTGTTGTTTGCTTTTAATTTGCCAGAGGGTGCATGCACTCCCTGGTGAGAGACAAAGACAGGCAAAGAAAGAAAAAGTGAGAAAACATCCTCTAATCTGACATGATCATGCTACAATCCCCCCTCCTCCATTTCTCCCTCCTTACAGGATTTTGGACACCCACGTACACAAGCCAGGTGTGTTTCTCAAGCCACTGAGTCCAGGACTCAGATCATAAAACTCAGCCATGTGGATCCAGTCACCTCAACTACCATGCCACCAGCTGGCTCTCAAGTAATTTTTAAAGTATAAAATAAGTTAATTATAATAAGTATTGTAGCACACTCGTACAGTGATAAAATCAGGATTCATGGAGCTCTGCCACTTATTAACTGAGCGACTTAGGGACATTTTCCATCTCTTTGAGATTCAATTATCTTATCCCTAAAACAGGAATAGTAATTCTCAGTATACAGGAGAACTGAAGACTAAATGAGAACATGCACGGTTCTGACAAAAAGCCTAGCATGAACCAAAAATATTACCCCTCCCTGTAAGTACATTTTTACTGCCGATGTATTTATGCTTTCAAATTACATTCAAGCCACATCACAAATCACTTCATTATTTTATCACATCTAAAAAATATTTACAAATTCTGTTCAACCTCTGCTTGAAAGATGCAAGCTATAATGACAAAAGCAAGGGCTCTGGTCTCTAGCAAACTGAGCCACTGCCAGCTCTGCCCCTCACTAACTCAAATATAGTCACCTTCTTCAACATTTTAACATGTTTTCTTGCCTATAAAATGACACTGATGTCTACTTAGAAGAACTGTTGTGAATACAAAGGAGATATGCACAAGACATGTAGTTTTAACTGTTTTTATTTACCATTTACCAGAAACTATGGTACGTCATATATGTAAAATATACTACATAAAATTAGATCAGAACTCATAGTCATTTTAATTTTCTTTAAAACATAAATCAGATCAGGTATCAGAGTGATATTCTCAGTGTATTTTTCCTAGAGGAATTACCATTTCCTCTTTAATTTTTTTCATTGAAAGGTCAAATACCACACAGATTTTTTTAAAATACAGCCAGATCATTCAACAAATATTTATTGAGCATCTACATATACAAGAAACTCTTCAGAACTCCTGGGACATACCAATGAACAGAACACACAAAATCTCTTGCCATCATGGGATTTACAGGAATTGGCAAACAGACAATAAATGTAGTAGGTATATCCCAAGACAGCACTGAAAAACCCAAAGCTTGATATGACAACTAAATAGTTGTGATCACGACTAAGAAAATTTTCTAGCAAGAATAACTTAGCAAGTGGGTCCAGGTTCCATAACACCAGCCTTCCAGTCTTGGAACAGAACAATAAACTGTGATTAGGCAAGACACCATTCTGTCTACACTTTCTCTTTGAGGTCAAACTAATTCCTACTTTAAAATGATACTTATTTTCTTTACTCCTAAGAAAAGTATTTAATTTTACCCCAGATAATAAGTCTAAAAGATTTTTTTAATTATTTCTTAAATGGGTTGTTTATATCTGAAACATAACTATGAATGAAATACACACAATTTTTAACATACAAGCTAAAGTGACTTTACATATACTCTATCACCAGAAATATAAACTACACTCAACAATTATGCATGTTATATTAGTAATTTTAAACCCAAATATCTTTGTATCAAAGAGATAAATCATTTCATCTGATAATATTCTTTAATTGCATTTTTTAGTAAAGGTTTATTTAGAGGAAGGAAGAGCAGATGGATTTCTAAATTGCTCTTTTTAGTACAATAGATTATCAGTTGTTCTGATATCTAAATAAGACATTTATATTATAATACTATGCCCTAGAATAAAGCTGTCACGCTATTTTTTTCAGAACTGTAACATAGAACGTTTTATGATATGTAACAAAATAGTTTATAACATAAAATATGTTTAATTTACAATGACATAGCCAGACTCAGATATGGAAACTACTACTAGTCATAGTAACCATGAAACCTGGCCCAAGAGGGGCCTCTAGTGGTTATAGTTAGTTACTAATTCCCTTTCCAGCCCATACCCTCCACTCCAGCGAATGCTCCTACTCTCATTCTTTCTCACACACACTCACGCACGCACATGCACACAAAACCTCAAGCAAAACAGCTAATATTCAATCACTGAATTATTTAATTAAGTCCAAGAAACCAATTTCTCTAAAGACAAATCCTTCCACTTTCCCACAAAACCAATGTAAAGCCAATCAATACAAAGTACAGACCCTAAACATTATCTGGTGTTAGTCATCTTAATAAAAATAAAATTAATGGGAGTCTAAATAGACCCTCTGAACATTTTTTAAAAATTTAAGTCTGCAAAATTAGAATTCAATTTTTAATTTAGCCTATGGGTCTGCAGTAGTACTGAGGGTCTTCAAAACATGCTTTGCATCATTTATAAATACTTAAACTGATTAGACCCAGGTGCAAATGCACAAATTAAACAAACCTGGCCTGTTATATATAAATGACTACTCATATCCAATTACCAAGATTACCAAGGTTTACCTATTTACTAGTTCCATTTCTACGATATCTCTTTCTTTTTCTTTTTTTTTTTCTTTGAAGATCTCTGATCCAGAACCTTCTCCATCCCTACCCTACCCTGCCAGCCTTAGTACCTATCTTACTTTTCCAAGGCCCCCAACTAAGTCTTTTGTATCAAGAATGGAAATAGTTAGGGTGAAAGGACATTAAGAAAGAATGTGAAATCTAAGCACGCTCAGCCCTCCCTCCCAGCTATGGTCACTGCCTCAAGAGCCACAGCTGAACCACTTCCAACCCCTCACACTACATTATCCTTGAGATCTTATCCTGCCTCTGTGACAGCCTACTCCCCAAACCCTCTCAGAGGAGACATGCCCCAGTATGTAAGCAAAGAACAACCATTTACTTCTATGGGCACAGCTTCATCTGTTGCTACATAAATTATGTATAAAAAAGAAAGGAAAGGAAAGCAGAAGAAAGGACTGGAGAGAAAAGTGAAGGCAGCAGAGAAGATCTTTTCTATATCACTTCCTAAATTCATTAAAAACTAAAAAACAAAAGAAAATAAAAGCCCCACTTCCCAAGAACCTCAAAAACATAGGAGAATGTTTTGGGCAAGGGGGTAGGAGGAACTGCTGTGACACAGTATCTTGTAGCACAGATACACAAATGAACAGAGAAAACCCTAATCTGAAACAGTACATAGTGGCCGGGACAGACATAAAAGTCAGCAGGTCAGTCCTGGGGCCAGCAGGAAGATCACAGAGAACTGGCCTAGGCTGATCTCTTCCAGCTCAAATTTCACAATGACCAGCCTGCAATATAGACAAGGAAATGAGAGGGGAAAGAGTCTCAAAAATTTTAATTGATATGCAGTTGAGTATCTCTCATCCAAAATGCCTGGGAAAAACTGTTCAGATTTAGATTTTTTTTTTTTGATTGTGGAATATTTGCATATATTGGGTCATCGGAAAAGAAATGTCACATTATTGCATAGAAAAATACGTCATGACTTTTCCGAAGACCCAATATGTAACGAGATACTTTGAAGATGGAGCCAAGTCTAAACACAAATTAATTTATGTTTTACATACACCTTATATGCATAACCTGAAAATAATTTCAAACAATACTTTTGTATTGCAGCATTTTGACTGCAATCTGTCACATAAAGTTAGGCATGGATTTTTCCATATGAGTGTCATGCCAGCGCTCAAAAAGTTTTCGATTCTGGAGCATTTCAGATTTTGTTTTTCTGGATTAGGGATGCTTGACCAATGATTAGGTTTGAACAGTAAATCATGTGCACTTGATTCATGAGAAACATAGACCTTCTCTAACTGACTACATCTCTCGCCTATCAGCTATGGTTATCTGGACCTCATGCAAAACTAGGTGATAATGGGATAGCACAAATTAAGATAAAATAAAACTTAAATTTGAAAAGGCATAAAGATTAAGTATAAAAAAATTTTATCAAAGAATATTTCCATCCAAAAGGTTAAAAAGTTTTTAAAGCTGCTACACAAAACAATAACCCTCATACATGCATACAATATAATTATTCACAGAAACTCATTTCTTAGAAATTACAAGCAGCTGAAGTTTAATGTAGAGTCAATTTCACTTTGTTTTTCAGATAAGATAAACTGGTCCTAATCTAATGAGAATTCAAATGAATAATTCTAATATACCATTATGAAAACTGGGCAAGTGTTAAGAAAAAGCTAAAGGTCAAAGTAAAACTAAGACTTTTAAATAAATGTTTTGATTTAGAATAAACCAGTAGATTAATTCACAGGACAATATCCTAGTCACTTTTTTTAACTTTCATATAAGCACCAAGAAAATTCTAAACATGTTAATATTATAACAATTTTCATAGTTTATGCTCAAACTTTCTCATAATTACTTTTCAGCAAGTTACTTATTGAGCAACCATCCTGTGTCAGGGATTGTTGCAGATGCTCAGAACTCAGAAATTAGCCAACAGACAAAAATCCCTCTTTGTTAAACCTATCTCCAAAAGAAAAAGAAATATCAAAAATATAAATAATGAAATTATATATTATGACAGATCAGGCTAATTGCTATGGAGAAAAAAGAAAGAAAGATGAAAGGAAGTCTTGGTAGAAGGAGTAGGATTCAATATTAAGGAAGGCCTTAATGGGAAAAATACCTGAGCAGAGACCTAACAGAGTGAACCAAGGGGAAGTCTGGAGAAGCAGATTGCTGGTAGAGTATGGAATATGGTGAAATCAGGTAAATCCTTACAGGCCTTGGTAAGGAATTTGACTTTTCCACCAGATTTAATGGGAAATTAACTAATTTAAGATCAACTAAAATACATGATAATGATTGTTGGAATTCTAAGTTCCTTTCAAAGCCTTCAGTTGTGCCAAAGACTAGTTCTTACTTTCTGTAGTCAGCGTCTCTTAATTTCTACTCACTTTAAAAAAATCTTCCTTTCAAGCTTGACAATACCTCAAGGGACTGGTTACTGCTTTGTTAACACTGCAGCTCACTTTTTACATCATTCTGAAGTCT
>NW_006159559.1:3471254-3495803 GCF_000334495.1 Tupaia belangeri chinensis | reverse complement strand
AAGACCACTAAAGCCCACAGCCTTAACACTATTCTTGGGAAAAAAACACTTTCTTTTTTTTAAAACATCCTTTTAAAATGTTTTAATTTATTTTCATTATTATTATTTTTAATTTTGCTATAGGGCACGTGCACTAAGCAGAGACAGAGAGAGAGAGAGGGAAAGTGAGACAGCAAACTGCCAGATCCAGGAGTCAAACCACAGTCAGCCAAGTGGGAGTACAGTGCCTTAACCACCACGCCACCTACTATCCCCAAAATAACTCTACTTTTGAGCTCCTATTTCATATCAGTTTGATAACTGAGCTGGATATATTGCAAATGGAGTCAGGATGGTTCAATCTGGCTCCCTCAACTCCTATCTCACCACGTTTGAAAGCTGCAGGGTAAACTTATGTTATTGGTTATAAAGTGATTTCATGCTTGGGAACCAGCAGTTAGCGTAATGGCTATGTCGCTAGACTCCCACGTAGTCGACCGCGGTTCGTGTCCCGGACCCGGTGGCTTAAAACTCACACCGGGCGCGTGTGCGTGCGTGCCCAAGATCCCGAGAGGAGAATGGAGGAGAAGCGATTGCGGCATGACCATCCCCCCTGGGGGGTGATTTCTCGCTTTCTGTCTCTCTGTCTCTCTCTGTCTGTCTGGCGAGCGCATGCACCCTACAGTGAAAATCTCTCAAAAAAAAAAAAAAAGTGATTTCATGCTTGTTATGCAATTATGACTTTGCTGTTTTATACAATTATATGTAACACACATGTGCATGTGCAACCATTTGCTTTTAGCAATGAGCCACAATTGTCTGTAGTCCCTTTAAGAGAAAAGGAGCACCTGGTCAGCTAGGTCTGCATTGTCCTGCTTATTAGCTAGCTAGCTCTGATCTGCTTGACCTTGGTTCAGCCTGGTGAGCCCTGATGGCCTTAGTTTGGCTTGGCCTTAGCTCAACTCAGCTCAGCTCAATGCACTTTGAGCTCCAGGAGGGAGGAAAGCACTCTGTGAGTGATCTCCTTACACATTACAAGCTCCAAGAAGGAGGTGCTTCTGAGGACTGCGATGGGCTTTGAGCCTACCGAGAGCTCTGTTAGATCCCACTAAACTCACCCAATAAACAAAATTACATCATTGCCTTGTGTCTTTTTCCAATTCCTTGCATCTCTGTTTGACCCACCCTTTGGAGGAGAAAAGAACCTCACAAAACACTGGGTTGTAAGGAAAACTGATCAAAGGGTACAGACAGAGCCGCACAACAAAAGAAACTCCTCCTGGCGGAAGGACAAGGCTCTCCCTAGTCAATAAAAAAGCTCACAACAAACCTGAGTATACTCATCAAAGGAAGAACAGGGCTACTTTTTATTTATTTATTACTTTTCTTGAAATATAGCTTATATGCAAAAAAAGTGCACAAAGTGAGAGTTCTGCTCAATTTTCAGAAATGGAAATTACATAGCCAGCATTCAGAATAAGAAGCTGTTATGGGAAACCCATAATCCTCATGCCCTGGTCCCATTAATAGCCACCCTCATGATAATCCTGGTCTGACTTTGCATGCTATAGATCAGATTTTGCCCATTTTTGAACTTAATATAAATGAAATCACAAAGTATGCACTTATTTGAGTTTGGTTTCTTTAAGTTGTACTTGGAAAATGAATACACATCATCCCATTAAATTTTTAGTTCATTCTCGTTGTTGAACAACATAGTATTTACTTATATTCATCCATTCTCTGGTTCATGAGCACTTAGGTAATTTAGAACATAGAGCTACTATAAACATGGCTATGAACATTCTTACACTTAGCTTCTGTATGTTTCTGTTAGGGGTGTGTGTGTGTGTGTGTGTGTGTGTGTGTGTGATACATACGTGTGTGTGAGTGTGTGTGTGTATGAATGGAATATGTTATAGAATTTGGTAGATACTGCCAAACAATTTTCCAAAATGATGGCACTAATTTATATTGCCCAAAACAGAGATGTATTGTTCTCTCTTCTTGCCAACATTTAGTATTTGGGGTATTTTTCATTTTAGCCAAAATGGTAGCCTTTAATGGTAATTATATTATAACTTTAATCTGCATTTCCTGATGACTAAAGAAACTAAACAACTTTTCATGTTTATTGAACACCTGGATATCTTCATTTGTGAAGTACCTTTACAAGACTTTCATGTATATTTGTATTGAAATATTTGTCTTTTTTATTCTAAAGTTATTTTATATTTCTAGATATAAATTTCATTTAGTTTCTCCAAATCTGCGGGTTGCATACTCTTACTGGTGCCCTTTTAATTAATAAATTTACTTAATTTTATTAGCATTTTTATGATAATGTTTTGTTATTATGCAATATTATAAAAGCATTTACCTATGCTTTCTTCCAATGGATTTATTGCTTTTTCTTTCATAATTAGATCTGCAATTCATTTTTAATTGATGGATGCCTAGAATTAAAATAATTACTTTTCACAGTACCCATTGATTCAAAATCATTTACTGAAAACTGACCTTTTCTTCTCTAAATTATGATGTCTCCTTTGTCCTGGATTAGATAACCAGCAGGTCTATTCTCTCTTCTACTCCATTAGTCTATTTGTCTCTCTTTATACCAATAAAATGTTATAATTACTACAGCTCTATTATATATCTTCATGTTTGATATTAAGCCTTCCAGCTTTGTTCATCCTCAAAATTACCTTGGCTATTCTTGTGATTGATCTAAATGGTATCTACTGGAACCAGCAAGTGGCATGGTGGTTAAGGCGCAGCATTCTTACGTGGTCAACTGTGGTTCACATCTCAGACCGGGCAACTTGCTGTTTCACTTTTTCTCTCTCAATCTCTCTCTGTCTTTATCTGGTGAGCACGTGTGTCTTGTAGCAAATTAAAAAATAGCAGCATTCTTACGTGGTCAACTGTGGTTCACATCTCAGACCGGGCAACTTGCTGTTTCACTTTTTCTCTCTCAATCTCTCTCTGTCTTTATCTGGTGAGCACGTGTGTCTTGTAGCAAATTAAAAAATAAAACAATGATAAATAAAAAATAATAATCTTAAAACAAAAAGGTATCTGCTCCAGCTTATTTGTGTCTTTAATTTCTCTGAATAATATTTTTGTGATTTGTATAAAGTTCTGGCACATGAATCACTAGATTTTTTTTCCCTAAGGAGAAAGTTGTCAAAATTTCACTAAGAAATATAATTTTTGCTACAGGCATTTTATTGCTATTCTTTAACAAAGTAAAAGAATTCACTTTCTTTTCTAGGTTGCTATAAAATGTTAATCATAAATGGATCATTGAATTTTAACAAAATACTTTTCTGCATCAAAATAATTATCAGACTATTTTTCCTATTTTCTGTTCATATGGGGGATGGCATCAATTATTTTTTGGAAGTTTGTGAATATTATCTATATTGTCTGTGTTTATTTTTTAATTGGAATTTTTCTTTCTTATACTGTCCTAAATAGGTTTGATATTGCTGGCCTTATGAAGTTTTCCCTTTGGTTCTACTCTCTGTAAGAGTTTTCATAACATCTGTTCCAAAGAATTCACCAATAAAGCCATATGTGCCTGGTGTTTTCTCTGTATGAAGATTAATACAAGTGGATTTGATTTTTTTGACAGAAAATAATTATTCAGTTTTTCTAGTTCTAAATATTTATCAATTTTTCTAATTTTTATTTTTCCAATATATTGTTCATTTTCATCAAATTTGTTTGTGAAATTGTTTACAACATCCTCATTATCTTACTACTAGCTGTAGGCGCTACTATTTTCTCCTTTTTCATACTTAACATTTGTCTTTGGGTTTTCCTGTTTTTTTATTAGCCTTGTTAAGTCTACCAGTTACATTAATCTCTTCAAAGAGCTAAGCTTTACTTTAATTAAATTTCTCGATTATCCAATTTCTGTTTCACTGATTTCTGCTCTTGTCATTATTATTTTATTTATTCTTTCTCTTGGTTTTTCTGTCTAGAGAGGAAACATAGATAATTTTTTTAATATTTATTTCTGTTTTCTAATATGTACTTACAGCTATAAAGTTTAATCTAAGCATGGCTTAACCTAAATTCTTCAAAAACATTCTGTTAAGCATATTCTTTTACTCAGTTGCAGTTCCTTTCACAACTTATAATTATTTAGCAGTATTTAATTTGTAGGGTTTTTTTTTTTTTTTTCTTGATTTACAAGCACCTTGATCAAAGAACATCCTTTGAATTATTTCGGACATTAAAAACAAGTTCAAGGTTATATTAATGGCCTAATATTCAGCCAGTTTTTGACAAATGTTATATATTCTATTGAAAAGAAGAATGTCAGATCTTGGTGTGCAAATTGGAACAATTTCATTCATTCTCCTATTCTTGTATGTACCAAGATTTTGTCTGCTAAATTAAGCAAGATATCTGAAAGTCACCTTGAGAATATGTCTATTAGTTTGTGTTCATTTTTTAAATGTATTTTGGAATTAATGGGTTTTTTTAAAGAATTACTTTATTTAACTTTATTTATTTATTTTATTTTGTTTTATTTTATTTTATTTTATTTTGATTTGACCAGAGAGGGACTGAGCGAGAGAGGGAAAGTGAGAAAGCAAGCCACCAGGTACAGGACTCGAACCACTGTCAGCCATGTGGGAGTCCAGCGCCATTAACTACTATGCCATCTGCCAGCCCTGGAATTAAGTTTTGAGGACAAACTGAAATTAGCATTATGATATCTTCATGATGTACTGATACCTTTAGCATTCAAATGTTCCTCTTCATTTCTAGCAATGCTTCTTGCCTTAAAGCTTCATTTTACATTATTATAATTATACCAGCTTTATTTTTCTATCCCTTTATTCTCAACCTTTTGGTGTCCTTATATTTAAAGTGTGGTTCTCTTAAACAGCATAGAGTGGTGGTAGTTTTTTTTCATTTTGTCTGAGAATATTGGACTTTTACTAGGATTATTTGATCCATTTGTATTTATTATACATATGAGTTGATATCTACTATCTTACTATTTTCCATTGTCTCACCTGGGTTTTGTACATATTTTTTTCCCTTTGGATTAACCAAATATTTCTATTAATATGTAGTTCTCCCATAAATCTCCTAGACATGAATTCTTCCACTATTATTTCAGATGATACACACGATTATAACGTGCATACTTGATTTTAACCTAATTAAACATTACTTTTCATTAATAATTTTTTTTGTAAGAGATTTTTTCATGTGTGAGAGACACAGAGACAGAAAGCAAGAAATCACTCCACAGGGGGAAGGCCATGCTGCAATCCCTTCTTTTTCATTCTCCTCTCAGGATCTTGGGCACACACACACACATGCGCCCAGCATGAGTTTTAAGCCACCAGGTCTGGGATTCAAATCCTAGTTGACCACGTGGGAGTCTAGTGCCTTAACCACTATGCACCTGAAGGCCCCACTTTTCATTAATAATCTTAAAACAAGAGAATATTTTAACCACAGATAAATGCCCCTAGCTTTATGTTTTTATTGACTTACATTTCAATTCTATGTTTATAATTTATACTCCTCAGAAAATTATGAGTATTATTTTGGACAATCAATATTAAACTATATTTTATACTCTCCTCATTTTTGTTTTTCCTTCCAAGATTATTTTTCTTCTGTCTAAACTTCCTTAAAATATTTCTTTCAGTGAAAACTTGCTGGTGAAACATTCTCTCAATTTCTGTTTGCCTAAACTATTTTTATTATTTTGTAAAGGATGTTTTCACTGGATGTAGAATTCTAGGTTGGGTCAACCTCATAACCTAGTGGTTAAGGGAGCCAGATTCCACATGGCTGACGGCAGCTTGAATCCTGGCAGCTTCAGAAACACACCAGAAAAGTATACATACATGTTCAAAATCCCAGCAGGATGGAGAATTGGAAGAGAAGGGAATGTGGCATGACCACATCCCTTTAGGGGATGCTTTCTCCCTCCCTGTCTCTCTCTGGTGAGCACACACACCATTTGTCAATTACTTTTTTATTGCCTAAATTCTAGAATGGGATAGCCATCAGTTTAAGGTACCATTCTAGGGGCCAGCAGGATACATAATGGTTAAGCCACTGGATGGACTCCCATGTGGCCAACTGCAGTTCAAGTCCTAGGCCTGGAGACCTGAAATTCATGCCAGGTGCATGTGCATGTATGCTGCATGGCCATTTCCCCAGGGGGTAATTTCTTTCTTTTTTTTTTTTTAACAGAAAGTCAGAGACACTTTATTTTTACTTCTAAATCCAAAGGCTAAGTAGAGCAGAGTTGTAAAAATGGAACCCCACTTAGTCTGATTCACACAAATACTAATGTTTAATCCTGTTTTCAAAGTCCAAGAATGAAAACTTGCAATTAAACACTGAGCAAGGTAATATCTCTTAAATAGTCTTAAAGAAAAAATATGATACAGAACCTAAGTTTTCAGTGGCATATATGCTATTAACACATGTTCTGAAATCTGGTAGATCACATCAGTCCTGAATTAATCATTAATAATAATAATAATAAATACTAACCGAACTTTTATACTTTTTCTATGCCACTATAATAGATTTCTTTCACCTCATTTTAATGTTGATCTTCACTTTCTGCCGTTTTCACTATTCCTCCAAAAATCTTCCAACAGTAGCCCTCTGTCTGATCTGAGGTCTTATCAGATGAGTTTTAATTGGACTAAGTGTCACCTTCAGATTTAATGTCTTCACTGGTCCCATTGACCTCATTCTTGGCATCACTTTCCTTCGATTCAACGTTTGTGTCTTCACTCTGTTTTTCTCGACTACTGGACTTAACACCACTTTTTTTATCATCAGATCCCCTCTTTTCTTTCTCCTTGGATTCTCTATCTTGTTCTCTATCCCGACTTTTGCTCCCGTGCTTATATGACTTTCGATCCTGGCTTTTTGATCTTCTTCATCCCAAATGCGAGATCTATGTTTTCTTTCTGATCTGTCGTGGCTTCTGTTTCTTCTATCTCTACTTCTGCTTCTCCTTCTTTCTCTACTTTGTGATCTTCTGTGGTCCAGAGACCGGCTGCATCTTCGGTCAGAAATTCGGTTTGAGTGTCTACTGCGTGAACGACTTCTCTTTCTTCTTTCTCTGTCTGGAGCCCTTTCTTTTTCTCTCTCTTCCTCTTCTCTGCGTCTTTTCCTTTCTCTTTCTTCCCTCTCTCCCGCTCTTTTTCTCTTTCTTCCCTTTCTTGCTTCTTTTTTAGACGCTCATCACGATCAGGTTCTTCAGTTCTTTTTCTTAACTTTTCTTTCAATTACAGTAGCTTTAATTTGGGCATAGCCCATGTGTTGTTTTCCCATCAAATGATCATTGACCCGGGACTGTGCATCTCCTACTATTAAAAAGGCTCCACACACTTCACAAACTTCCTTTTTATTTCCGTGGGCAGCAAAACTTTCCATTGTCGAGGTTGTGGATCTAAGCAATTCTCTCTCTCCTAACTGTTCTACTAATTTCATCATTCCCTGGGCTTCTTCCACCTTTCCTTCAGATCCTAATCCTTCAATCTGCTGCAGGAGTACATCGATTTTGTCTGTTAGAACTTGAATTTTTCTTCATTTTTGCCTGTGGGGCCAGCTGCTCCAGAGGACTGCTGGTTCTGAGATAATGCCAAAACAAGTATGACCTCGTATGATTCTACATTCTGCTTTTGCAAGTAAACTCTGGAAGTATCGTAAAAAATCTCTCTCATAGCCAACTTTCATGAAACGAGAACTCTTCTCATTCTGTTTTCGTAGGTTTTCATCATGAATTTTCTCACATGGACCAAGATCAGAACGAGTATTTGTGAAAATACTCGTTTTGTCCGCAGGCCAAAAACCAGAGAGATAATATTTACAAATGCTCTCGTGGTCCCACCGCCGGTTGCTGCGCTTCCCGACCCAGGCGAGGTTTCAGTCCCGCCCATTAACTCATCCAACAATTGCGCAGCCAAAATCATGGTGCTTTCTTCGGGCGGCTGTTCCCGCCAGCCCTGGCACCCGCCAAAGAAAACGCTGGCCACACGGTCGCCAACCTCCACGGCCCACTTCCAGGTCAAAAAGCCTCCTTCACAGAAGAGCCGACAAGACAAAAGCCGGGGTGTGTGTGTGTGTGTGTGTGTGTGTGTGTGTTAATTTCTCACTTTCCCTCTCTCTCTGTCTCTCCAGCAAATGCACACACCCTATAGCAAAAAATCTCTTAAAAAAAAAAAAAGATATCATTATATTGAGTCCATAAGTGTGATTTTCTTTGAATATATTCTTCTTAGAGGTTGACAATATTTCTCTAATATGTAGGTTGGTGTTTTGAAACTTTTCCTGAGAAATAATTTTTAAGATACTGTTTCTAACCCATTTCTCCCTCTTCTACTGGAATTCAAAATTGTATATAGGACATACCATTGACCAGATCCCAAATATGTTTTATGTTTTTTCCTATTGTTTACTTCTCTCTGTCCTTTAGTTTCAACATTTTCTATTAATTTGCCTTCTAGTTCATTTATACCATCTTCTACTAAATCAAATATGTCTGCAAAGCCATTCATTGAGTTCTTAGTGTCAGATACAGTTTTTGTTAGTTCTACAAAATTTAGCTGATTCCCCCTACCACACATACAAATCTATTCTCTAAGGTAATTCTCTACATTCTTACCTCTTTTACTTCTCTTTTCCCTATGTTCCTAAATGCAATATTCATAAAGTTCCTGTCTGTTAACTCCAATATTTGGATTATCTCTTTTTCTGCTTCCTGTTGTCTGTTTTCTCTTGGCTGTTAATCAAATACTCCTGTCTCTGTACATTTAGTTGCTTTTTACCAATGCTGATTCATAAAAGTTTCTGATAGTGAAAAGCTTAAGTCTTTGCTCTGCTGGGTTAGAGCAGCAGGTAAGTTACATTAATCCAATAGGGAACACAGAGAGGTAGAAACTTTTGTGGGTTTGGGAAAACCTGGTTTACTTCTGATTTGCCTCTAATCGTAAGACCTGACTCACCACAACTTTCAATTGACAGTATAATTGGTCTTTATTCAGCATTAAACAAGAGCTTCACTTTTCAGATACTCTCTGTTTACCTTCCACCATACCCAGCTTTAGAAATTGGGCAAATATCTTGAATGAGAGACCAAGTGTGTGTTTAAGACCCTTCAATTTTTGGGGGGGGATTTTTTAATTTAAATTTATTTATGTACATTCATTCAGTATACATCATTAGAGCAAAAAAATGAGATTTTCAATCAAGAATACACTGTATATTGGCTCAATCAAGTACATCAACATATGTGTTATCATCAAAAAATAATTTTCCATTTCTTGTTTCCTGTATATTTTGCCTTTTTTCCATCCTTGAATTTTAACCCCACAAAACATAGGTTTTATATACCTAGATTCTCAACTTGTAGTTAATACCCAATTGATAGTGGTGCCAAGTAAAAGGCAGCTACAGGTTATCAGTGTCAACTTAACACTAATTCTGGGATTTTAACTCTTACTACATTCTTTCCTTTTTTTAAAGAATTATTTGTTTTTAATTTTATTTTTTATTATTATTATTCAATTTGACCAGAGAATGAGAGAGAGAGAGAACTCAAGAAAGCAAGCTGCCAGGTCCAGGACTTACCTATGGCTGGCCATGTAGGAGTTTAGTGCCTTTACCACCACACCACCTGCCAGCCCCTCTTAAGCCTCTCCACTCTCTCTCACACACACACCCAGGTCCCCTGGTAGATCTCTGTCTCATTAGCACCTCAAACACAAGAATTTCTATCCTGCTCTTCCACCATTTCCAGTTTAATTAGCTCTTCAATATTAGGTTCAGAATTAAGTGGGAAAACTGACTGCCTTTTATAAGGCCCAGTGAAGTCTCTAATTTTGTAACTCCCCTGAACACTACTTAAAAATTCTACTTTCTCTGTCTCTATATAATTTTTTAAATTATTTCTGGCTTATAATTTCCAAACCTCAGGGTTTTCAAAGTTCTAGCCAAATGTTTTTAAGGTTTTTTTTAAAGTTTTTTTTAAAAAAAGTTTTCAAGGTTTAAACAAAAAGTAAAAATTCCTCAACTGTCCCAGAGTCATTTTCTGTGTACACCTAAGTATGAGTTCAACAAATCATTTTAACTTTAGACAGTCCCAAAGATGCATATTGGTGTTGAGTTTAACATGTAGCAAATAAGGCTGAAGGATCTAATTTTGTCCTAAAACTAAACAATTGATAAAACAAAGCTAAGTGAAAGAGATTATAAACAAATTTCAACTACTTATAGGATTAATAAGGATGAAGAAGAAAAGTTAAACTCTAGTTATCAAAAAAGAAAAAAAGCTAAACACTTTATTCTTATTTTGAATATGAACAGTTGGCAAAAGGGCCCACTTCTTTAAAATTATCTCTAAGTCCTGGGGGGAAAAACTATGTATCAAAATTTTTCTCTTTTGATACATGAAATGAAAACATGATCAGCAACGAAGAGAGTCACAAACAGACCCAAATAATCAAGAAATGGCAAGCAGGCTTTCACTGTCGCAACTGGAAAGTCTGAAAAATAACGTGATGAAAGCATCCAGCTCAGAACTAAAATAATAATGGTAACGAGTCAGAGGTCTGATGCATCACTTTTTCAATCAGTAGCAGGCTCTATCTCCTCTTTCATCTTTCCAAGCAAAACAGCCCTGAAGAAGAAACTGGATCTACATTCCAGAATCATAGTAAGATGCAATCAAACTAATAGGTTTATTATTTAAGAATTATTTATTTTTAATTTTATTTATTATTATTATTATTTTAATTTGCTATACAGAGCACATGGACTCACCAGAGAAAGAGAAAGAGAAAGTGAGAGCAAGCATCAGGTCCAGGATTCAAACCATGCTCAACCATGTGGAAGTCTAGCACCTTAACCACCATGCCCCCAAACTATAGATTTAATAAAGGGAGGCAAAAGAAAACTGATGTAGATATAAACATAACAATGTCTCCTATTCCTCTCCCCGTCATTATTCTGGTTTTGTGGTTACCAACTTGAGTTGTTATTTTATTTGTGTTACACCATAAACTGCTGCAATTTCTTTTTGAATGTAGAAGGTATGAAAATATGTAAGCAAAGTTCTAAAAGCACTTGCCCTGATCATCTAACAGTACCCTCACTACGCCATGATCAAACAGCATATCACTATGCAGAAGCACCATCTATACTAAAACCCAAGATAAGTGAGAGAGACATGCTGTAAATAAGAATCCAGTTCCGGCTTACCCACGATTCAAGATGCTTGGCTATTTGAAAGAAAACTCAGTGTGTGAGTTTATTTGAAAATGTCTGCAAAAAGTATTCAATTATTTTCATGCAGTTATGAATAACTTAATGTAAAATACTGCTCATCTACAAATATAAGATACAAAAATAGGATATTGTTGAAACTATCTGTAGCCATGTTAAGGGTTTGGATGATGTAAGTGAGACGGCAGAAGCATTTGTTACAACAAACTTTAAATGTGCTAAATTATAAAATAATCTTCATCTAAAAATACACTCTGGTTCACTTTTACCATAGTAGTATTTACAGATTATTTACATATAATAAACCAAAAAAACAGCCTATATAAGCTATGAGAATGCCAAAGCTGTAAAAAATAGCAAATGTAAAATACTTAAATCCTAGAACTTATATGCCATAGCAGTAAACCAAGAAAAACAACATATGTAATTGTGACCTATGTTTTAACAGATAAAATCATTACAAAAAAACCCTTAATCTTTCTTATGTACCCATATGGGAATAGATGCTTTAGAAATTATCTAGACATTAATATGAAAGACATCAGTTATAAATAAATAAATGTGAACTAAACTATATTCTTTATAACTAAATCTTATTAATAGTAAAAATAAGATCAGTTCAAAAACCAAAAGTTAACTTAAAAAAAACTAAATCAGAGCAGCCAGAATCCCACACACAACATTCAAACTGTGATCCACAGTACTGAGGTAATACCATAAAGAAAGTTATTTTTAAAAAAAAATCTATCTCCATCACTTTTGGAAAGAAGAAAATTGAAAATTCAGGCAAACCATTTACCTAAGTAAATTAAACTGAGCTTACTGAACCATAACCAATTGGAAGTTGAAAACACAGGGGACTTTAATATCCCGGACATACTCCCTTATCAGCACTACTCTATTACTCATGCAACTCAATTCCAGATGGTTGCAGGAATTTAGACATCGAGACCCAAGGGAAGGAAAAGCAACTCTACGGTGATATTTTCTTTAGGCATGAAGCTGATTATATAGTACCCATTCCTGTTGTGCTACAAATTTTATAATTTTAAATCAGTTGAAGATGACTCGTACAACTCACAATTTCAAAACAACTATTTGCAAGTATCTAACAAATTTGGTTCAAGGAAATTACATTTTATAAACTTATTTCATACCTTGCAAACTGTATCCACGTCCCAAGGTAAAATAGTCCTTAGATCAATGACTTCACAAGACACTCCAAGCTTTTCTCGTGCCATGGAAGCTACCTCACGAATCACATGAACCTGAAATGAGGAGAAAAATATACACAGGGTTAACTACAAAGACTTAGGTCTGAAAAGCTAGTTGAATTACAGAGAGTGTTTAAAAGCCAGAGGACCAGATCTGCATAGAGAATTCATAAATTGGTTTTATACATGTTGGGTCCTATATTCTGCCAAAATAATCAAGTATAAATGCCTAAAAACAATAGGAAATAGATTCTCAGATAAATGAATTCAGTGCTAGAGATACCAATTAGTCATAGAAGGTATCATGGAAGTAGGTAGAGTTTCTAGGAAAAACATACAAAGGGAGAAGTAAAGGGCAAAAATCATGGAACCCTGTACATCACCAACATTTACAGAGAAAATGGAAGAAGAGAACCTCACTTGAAAAAAAGAAAGAAAACTGGGTAGTACATTCCAGAAGCTAAAGAAAAAATTAGTGGGAACAACTCATCAGGTGCACATGAGAAAGGGAATTAAATATAGAACATGGGGCGTCAGCAAGTGGCAGGGTGGTTAGAAGTGCTGGACTCCCACATGGCCAACCACGGTTCAAGTCTCGGACCTGGTGGCTTGCTTTCTCACTTCCTCTCTCTCTCTCTCTCTCTGTCTCTCTCTGATCAAGCTGGAAAATAATAATGACAATAATAATAAATAAAGTTAAATAAAATAATTCTTTTAAAAAATATATAGAACATGAATAACGGCCTTTCAAGGTTAGTGATAAAAGAAAGGAAGGAGATATAATAATGGCATTTAAGAAGAAAGGTTTTCCTATGATAGCAAAGAGATACACACACACCTTTTCAATCAAAGAAGCACAGAAAGGAAAAACTGAAGAGGCAGGAGAGAGAGGAATTACCTACCAGATCACAGTACTGAAGAAGGAAAAATGAGATGCAATCTGAAACAGATTTGGAGAGGTAGCTACGAAAACCTCACACTTCTTCGAAAACAAACGAAGAAAAGGATTAGCAGAAGTGGTAGGTATAAAGAGCAGTTATGCTACTCTACTTGGTATCCAGTATATTTTGACTTCCTGTTAAAAACAGAAGCTGGGCCAGTGGTGGCCTGGTGTTTAGGGCAGCTGGATCCCACATGGCTTACAGTGAGGTTCAAGTCCTGAACCTGGCAGCTGGAAAAACACACCAGGCACATGTGTGTGCATGCCCCAAATATCAAGACAAGAATGGAGGAGAAGGGAATTCAGTGTGGCCATCCCCCCTGGAGGGTGGGAGGGTACTTTCACACTTTCCATCTCTCTTTCTCTGTCTCCAGAGAGTGCAAGTGCCCTATAGCAAACAGATGTGACTAGCCAACTAACAGAGTTACCCCATTGTAGGTGAGGAACTGTGAAGACCACAGCTCTCCAAGCAAAATTCAAATGGAGAGGAAAGTAAGAATTTACAATATTACAAATGATTTTTGCTATCTTCTTTATACTATGGTGTCTTGTATTTCCTAAAATAAACTAGTACTTTCTTTCTTTATATATATATATAAACAAAAAAGACTACCAACCTCTTTAAAAGGAAAGATTTCTGTGTGAGAGAAAGAAGTCTATGGCCAGACTCATAAACAGATGAATTGATTGAAAAAATGTGGCACATATACTCTATGAAATACTATTTAGCCATTAAAAAAAAAAAAAGGCAAAAAAAACAAGACCCTGGCATTTGATAGAAAATGGTTGAATATGGAACATTTATTGCTAACTAAAGCAAGTCAGGCTATGAAAGAAAGATGTCTCCATTTAATATATACCAACTATCTACACTCTATGGTAGAGACAGATTGGAGGATATAAAAGCACTGAAAATAGTTATGGATACTGGAGACAATGTGGAAGGAGGGTGGGAGAGGAAAAGAGAATAGGAAAGGAAATTAGGGGGGGGGAAATAGAGAGGCAAGACATCTGTGGGACACACTAATATTACCTGTTGATGAATCAAGTATAGTATTCTCAATTGTACTGGTCTGAGGTGTACTTAAGGTTGGATAAATTCTCTTCACAAGCCAAATGATGTATAGCAATCAAATGTATAAAATAATAATAATAAAATAAAAATTTATATTAAAAAAATCTATGGCTAGAAAAAAGAAAAAAAATTGTCCTACACTCAGAATTTTGGAAGTAAAACAATGTGACAACAAGCTATGGAGAAGACAGAGCTGCATCAGGGTCACCAGAAAGAGAAAGGTAAGAAACACGAAGGCTTGGACTGGTAGATCTACCTGGCCAACACAGTTATTACAAAAGATGGCAGAAAATGGATGAAAAACATCTTAAGTCCAGTACAGCAACAAACAATGATTATATGTAATATGTGCACCAAAAGAAAAGTCATTTTTAATAAATACAACTCTTTAATATGAATATGTGTTCAATTCAACACATTTTAATCACTTAAGCAATGCTTTATATATCTTATTATGACTAAATAATATGACTTGTTATATTTTATTATGACTAAATAGGCACTTCACCTTCACTTCGAAATCAGTACCATAAGCTTCCAGTCGTTAGTAGGGACAGTTAAGGAAATCTGCCATACAGCATGGTGAATACAGAAAATAATATTGTATTGCTTATTTGAAATTTGCTAAGAGAGATCTAAAGTGTCCTCATTCTCCCCTTCTCCCCAAAATATACAAAAATAAGCAATGATAACTATATGGAAATTAATATTAATTAATTTTATTGTGGTAATCATTTTATAATATATATGTGTATCAAATCATCATGCTGTATGCCTTGAATATGTATATTTTTATGTATCAATTATACTCCAAAAAAGTTGGGGCAGGATCAGCATTGGTAGCACCAAATAAACTTAACTTGAGATATGAAGAAAATATCATTTCGATACTTCATTTATCAAGGTCAAAAATGAGATTAAAATGAGTGTTTTCAAGCACAAACGGCTTTCACAGAAAGATCAATGATGCTGACCTGGGTACCCCAGGCCACAAGGGTAACATCACTCCCTTCCTGTATGACTTCAGCCTGGGACAGTGGAATGTTGTACGGTTCTATAGGAACCTGCTCCACTAAAAACATAACAGAGAAAAAATAAAGTTATTATTTATTCCATGCAACAATGACACATAAAAAATACAAGAACCTCATTTGCCAATACTACTCTTTCTCCAAATTCTGTAAGGTATTTAAAACAAAAATACATTTTTTTGTATGCCTCCATGACATTACTTTATAGATGAACAAGTGTAATATAAATATAGCAACTCTCCTATAACATAAAAATGACTTTAGTTAAAAACTAAAGAAATCTTAATAAAATATGGGCTCTAGTCAATGAAAGTGTATCAATATTGATTTATTAACTGAAACAATTATACTATATTCATATTGATGTTAATAATAGGAGAAAGTGGGGTGTGAAAATTCTTTGTACTATCTTCATACCTTTTTTTTTAATTTAAATTTATTTATTTACATTCATTCAATGTACATCATTATAGCATAAAAAATGACATTTTTCATCCAGAGTACACTGTATATTGGCTCAATCAAGCACATCAATATACATGTTATCATCAACAAATAATTTTCCATTTCTTGTTTCCTGTATGTTTTGCCTTCCCCCCCATCCTTGATTCCCTATCTCTTACACTCTGCCATCTCCCACTCTCCTCCCACATTGTCTCTGGTATCTATATTTACTTTCTATATTTTCTTCCCCCCCACACACATTTTATTAAGTCACTAAAGATCTTAATTATTCTAAATATCTTCATAGATAAATACATTTCCATGAACACAAGTCCAACTTTAGGAATAAGCCTCAGTGAGTAGAATGAACATCCTATAAAGTAGCACCTAGCTAGGGCTATGTATCTTACTACAGTCATCAAATAGGTATTTTTAATGCATTTTTTTTATTTCAAGAAAAAGTTTTAGATATTTTTATTTTCTGAATCTTTTCTTTTTTCTTTAACTTAATTTACATTCATTCCCTAAGCATCGTCACAGTATACAAAATGTGATTTCCCATCCAGAGTATACTGCCGTGGCTTAATCATGCATGTTATTATTAAAAATTTTCCATTTCTAGTTTTAGGATTTTTTTTACCCCTATTTCTGACCCTCTGTCCTTTCTGTCCCTCTTCTCACACTATCTCTGGTGTCTACAATTGTCTTCCATTCCTTTCCCCCCACATTGTATTGATCACACAATTTCTTAAATAATCTAACTACTTTCAATAGCAAGTTCACTTGGTACTATTAAGAAAACCAGTTTTAACTTAAATCAAAGAAATGCTAAGGAACTTTGCTTAAAACTTAAAGCCAGGAAACAGGTTAGGATTCTCTTCAAATGGTAGGTACATGAACCTATCCATATCTCAAGACAGGACACAAATACACAAATCCTTACAGCCAGATAACAAAGTCTACAGGAAAATCAGCAATGTTTTAGTCAAAAGTCATAAAATTATACTCCACCAATTTAGTCTCATGTACTTTATTTTCTGTTGTGGTTCGATTTTCCCGATTAAATTCTGGGATATAATATTCAACTCCAGACTTGTCCTTATCATTAAAATGGCCATTTTCTTAGTTTTTGAACTCTATTTAATTTTCCTGATATTGTACTTTTTACATAAAGTAAAATTGTTCTTTAAAAAGTTTTTAAAATTATTAATATATCTGCTAAAATATTATTGGACTTAATTGGACCAGCAAATTTCTGGGAGTTTGAAAAACACATAAGAAGCATATAGCAGGATCAAATTTTTTTAATGTATTTTATTTTTGTACCTCACATCTATGAACACTTTGCTAACCACAGCAGGTGATGACACCTTAATATTGAAAGCTGAATATTGTAGATCTCAAAAGATAAACTGGAGTTAACCAACTGGGTTCCTCCCTGTGCAGAGGCCTGGAAACTATCTCCCACAAGACAGACAGCTCCATGGCTCCTGTGATCTAGCCATTTGGGGAGAAAGGAAGAAAAGCCCCTGAAATAGTTTCTATTTCAAGAAATACAAAAGAAAACTATTTCTGCCTAATCAAGTATAATCAAATTCTATGCAACATAAAACTGACTAAATCTGACAGAAAATTAAACAGAATTTTTATTTTTATTTTTTTTCTGGTTTTGTTTTTTTTTTTTTTTTTTTTTTTTTGCCCTTGGGTCATTCACCAGAGACAGATGGACAGAAGAAGCAAAGTAGGAAATCCTTCCCCACCCCACAGGGAGTACCACACCACAATCTCTTCTTCTCCATTCTCCTCTTGGGATTTTGGGCACACACGCACACACACCCAGCATGAGTTTCAAGCCACTAGGTTCAGGACTTAAATTACAGTTGGCCATGTGGGAGTCCAACACCTTAACCACCATGCCACCTGCTGACTCCTACACTTTAATGAAATTGAGTTTGAAATTTATAAAACCACCCAGTGAGGCTGGGAAGCCTTCTTGAGTGTAACAGTAGCAATGCTGGGAATAACTGTTGTTCCCTTTGGCTCATTTTCCCCATGTCTTTTTATTATACACATTTCTTTTTTAATTTAAAGAGCACAGAAAAGTAAAATGAAGCTCTTCCAGCTCCACTTTCAAGAGTAATCAACAGGAACCATTTCCTGGAAGTCTACAGTAGACAGCTCTCATTCTTTCTGGTGTCTACATTTCTAAATCCTTTTCCTACATCTGGTAAGTCCCCCACCTTATGAAGCATAACAGGGCTGAGGACCTCATACACACTTTCCCAGTGTCCCTTACAGATAGGAAATAAAACTTGGGCTCTGCCCATCAAATATTCCCACGGCAGACTCTGAATCGGAGCTGATGAGACAAAAATGCAGCAACTGTCCAGCATCCATTCCAGAGTACTGGTAACAGTGCATCCAGGCTTAGTAGTAGTAGCAGCAACGATGCAGAGTGCATTTCTGTGCCCACTCACAGCTGCTGGAACATCTTTGCAAAACCAGTTACATTGGGTATTGCTTCTATACATATAGTGTCTAAGCCTAGTTCTCAGGCACTCCATAGATCTGTGAGCTATTTATTATCCTTCAATGAATATTTTTTATCATAATGAACAGCATTTAGTTGAACTGATTAACAACTAAGAATTCATTGATTCAGGATCTTTTCAGATACTTTTAGTATGAGAATATAATATGCACAAACATCTCTTTTCTCACAAATAAAATCACACTGTACAGTTTTAGGACCCTTCTATAATCTATATTTTTTAAAGAATTATTTTATTTAACTATTTATTTTTTTGTTTAAATTTGACCAGAATGAGAATGAGAGCGAGAGAAAGAGAGGAAAAGGGAGTAAGCAAGCTGCCAGGTCTGAGACTTGAACCATGGCTGGCCACATGGGAGTCCAGTGCTCTTAAGCACCACACCACCTGTTGGCCCCAACGATCTTTATTTTTTTAGCTTAGTACTATATCTTGACCATGTTTCCATGCTAAAATATAGTTTTCCAATCATACTTTTAAGTAAAAACTGTTATATCTACTGGTGCTGTTGTGAGTGAGGTAGTGAGAAATTATATTTCTTGCTTTTAGTGTATTCCTAATCCAATGACAGTTCTATAACTAGTCCCAGAGAATTAAGTATTCTTTAAGTGATTAATAAGTTTAAATCTATTTAAAAATAAAAGAAAATGGTAAAACCTATACAATTACTTTTATGGGTAATACTTTTGCAGGTAAATTTTAAAGCAGACAATAATTAGGCTAAGAAACTTGAGATACAAAGCAGTATTAGAAAACTTGTAAGCATTAATGCATTTTTTTCAAAAAAGCTTTTGTGTAACACACCAACTATGTTGAATAGGATATTTCCTCTATCCTAACCAGGGGTGAACAAACTATAATTTGTAAGTCAATTTTTGGTAAATGGCATTTTATTGCATCATATCCACACCATTCCTTTACACACAGTCTATGACTGTTTTCATTCTACAGTAGCAGAGCTGAGTAATTGCGACAGAGACAGTGTGACCAGTAAACCTAAAATATTTACTATTCGTTCCTTTGCAGAAAAAGATTTCCAGTCCCAATTGTAAACAGTGCTTTCAGAAATTAATTCTAGTCTACCCACTGATGGTTTAAACCTAATACTGGATGGATACATGGACAGATGGGCAGATGAATAAATGAACAGACAAGGATTCAGACACACTCAATTGGAATAGTATATTCTGTTCAGCAATTGCAATTGCTAAACCAAAATGAGAGTTAAGAACACTGATGACATCTGGCAAACATACCAAAGGTATCACATAGGTTCTTTGCCATTATCAAGCCCTCTTTTCCCTACCAGCAAGATCCGCATGCCAGTCGGAAAGCCTCGAAGCTAGTACACACTCTATGTTGCTTGTGAATCAATGGCGGCCTTTCAAGAGTCTAGTCGTTCCTGCCTTGTAAATCAGTTGCCAGCTGGTGACCAGCAAATCCCTGGAACACACAACTGTAAAAGCTGGCACACCAAAAGAAATGTGTTGGCATCTTGGCCCACCTCCTTAAAAAGCAAGTGACTAACTGCTTTGTTGTCTTAAATAAATTACTCAAAATTATAAGGCATCATTATTTTAACAATTCATTTAAGGACAACACAATAAACAAACTTTTATTATTCAATAGAATCATGCAGAAAATAACATTCAGGAAGACTGTTGTATTAAGAACAACCAAGCCTTGGGAACCAGCAGTTAGTGTACTGGCTACGTCGCTGGACTCCCACGTACTCGACTGTGGTTCGCGTCCTGGACCCGGTGGCTTAAAACTCACGCCAGACGCGTGTGTGTGCGTGCCCAAGATCCCGAGAGGAGAATGGAGGAGAGGGGACTGCGGCATGACCATCCCCCTGGGGGGTGATTTCTCGCTTTCTGTCTCTAACGTCTCTCTCTGTCTGTCTGACGAGCGCACACGCCCTATAGCAAAAAATCTCTCCCAAAAAAAAGAACAACCAAGCCTTTTAGCCAGAACCACCACCTTCCAGTAATTATCCAAATGACTTAACATGAAGGGAAAGACACCTGATATATGTTCTCTAGGCCTTTTAGAAAACATGGAGCTGTTTCTTTGGCAACATATATGCGAATCTACAAGAAAGGTGATATTGTAGACATTAAGGGAATGGGTACTGTTCAAAAAGGAATGCCCCACAAATGTTACCATGGCAAAACTGGAGGAGTCTACAATGTTACCCAGCATGCTGTTGGCATTGTTGTGAACAAACAAGTTAAGGGTAAGATTCTTGCCAAGAGAATTAATGTGCATATTGAGTATATTAAGCATTTTAAGAGCAGAGATACCTTCCTAAAACGTGTGAAGGAAAATGACCGGAACAAGAAGGAAGACAAAGAAAAAGGTACCGGGGTTCAACTGAAGTGCCAGTCTGCTCCACCCAGAGAATCACACTTTGTGAGAACCAATGGAAAGGAGCCTGAGCTACTGGAACCTATTCCCTATGAATTCATGGCATGATGGGTATTAAAATAATCTATGGTCTATTAAAAAAAATAAAAGAACAAACAAAAAAAACTCAGATTTGCATAATTTAATCTTGAGAGCAGACGAATAAAAGTGCCTTTCTTTTAATGGTTTTTGCTATAGGGCATGCATGGTAGCTGGAGAGAGACAGTGAGAGGGAAAGTGAGAAATCGTCCCCCAGAGGGATGGTCACAGTACAATCCCTTCTCTTCCATTGTTCTCCTGAGATTTGAGAAGAAATGTAATTAGATGTGATAAAGGCAAAGAGCTGGCATTCAAAGTAGTGGGGTAGCATAAAATGGACTAACAGAAAGAACAAGCAACTGAGCATAAAACCATATGCCGTTTTATATAATGCACTGACAAGAGCAGATCACTTCTACAGTATCTTGGCCAAAACTATATAACCTGGCTCTCCTTCTGTGCAGACAGCATGCCTGCAAATACAGTGAATGTCCCTAAAACCCATTGGACTTTCTGTAGTAATTGTGGCAAGTGCCAATCTCACAAAGTGACATCCTACACAAAGGGCAAGGACTTCCTGTATGTACAGGGACAGTGGCATTATGACAGGAAGCAGGGTGGCTATGGTGGACAGACTAAACCATATTCTGGAAAAAGGCAAAAACTGAAGCATAAAAGTCTAAAAAGGTTTGAATGTTTTGAGTCCAACTATAGATCCAAGAGAATGCTGGCTATTAAAGAGCTGCAAGCACTGGGGCCAGCAGATGGCATAATGGTTGCATCACTGGACTTCCATGTAGTAGACTATGGTTTGAGTCCTGAATCCAGTGGCTTAAAACTCATGCCGGGCATGAGGGTATGGGTGCCCAAAATCCCAAAAGGAGAATGGAGGAGAAGGGCTCCTCCTGGGGGAGGGGGATGATTTCTCGCTGTCTCTCTGATGACTGCACACACCTTATAGCAAAAAAACTCTTTAAACATGACTGCACACATCTTATAGCAAAAAAACTCAAAAAAAAAAAGAGAGAGAGATGTAATAAGCATTTTGAACTTGGAGGAAATAAGAGGAAAAAGGGGCAAGTGATCTAGTTCTAAGCTTCAAGTTTTAAGCTTCACCTTTTGTTTTATTATGAAGATAATAAAATCTTGAGATAATGTTTGCCTCATTTGAATACAGTTGGTCTTTTAGTGAGGGAATAAAGTAATCAATAAAATTCTCCTTGTGGGGAAGTTTGATTCATGGTTAGAAAACACACACACACACACACACACACACACACACAAACAACCTAGGTTTAATTATGAGGACACATCAGATAAACCCAACTCCAGGGTCAGTCTACTGTAACGGCTGACCAAAAATGGAGATCATGACAGACAAATGAGACAAAGGAACTCTGTCCCAGAATCAAGGGGACTCAAAGAGCTGGAACAAGAAACAAGGATTCTAGACTGGATCCTTGTCCAGCAGATAGATATTCGTGGGGCTATTAATGAAATTTGACTTAGGCATGTTCAGTAGTTAATAGTTCCATATCAATATTAATTTCCCTGTGTTGGTCATTATCACTGTGGTTATGTATGAAATTAACATCTGGGGAAGCTAAACAATAAGTACACTGGAATTCTCTGTACTATTTTTGCAAGCTTTGTGTTTGAAACTACTTCAGAATGAAAAATTTAACAACTTTTTTAATAATAAATTCAGAAAAAAGGAAGTTGACCCATCTTATTAAGTTTTCCACATATGGATGAGAAAATAAGGTATGATGTGTTGGGAAAGCATACCAAATTTAAACGTTCTTGAAGACCAACTATGGGACACTGTGCAAGACCAGACACCTCCCTGAGTATATTGGCAGATATACTGGCACATGCATGCCCATGATCTAGAGTTGCCGGAAGACTGGGGGTGGATTACAGACAGCATCAGCACCCTGCGGGAAGTACTGTATCTCTCTTTTTCACTTTCTCTCTCTGCACTCATGAAGAAAATTTTAAAACATAATAACTTTTTAAAAGGAAAGAAATCATTTGGAATACTGCACGCAGTAAAATTTTAATAACAACTGGACGTTCAATGAATTTGTTTGAATTGTTCAATTCAAAAAGAAAAAAAGTAAAAATATATAAGAAATATTGGCAACTATAGCATTTAAACTACGTTTCAAAGGTGAGGTTTAACTGGAAATTTATTTCACCTCTCATGAATTTGTTTCAATTGTTCAATTCAAAAAGAAAAAAAAAGTAAAAATATATAAGAAATGTTGGCAACTATAGCATTTAAACTACGTTTCAAAGGTGAGGTTTAACTGGAAATTTATTTCACCTCTCATGATAAAGAACTCCGTTTAGGAAACATAACCCCATCATTGGTTTTCAGACATTGGACTATGTACACCTCGTAAGAAATGTTAGGAATAGCATGTAACCAAGAAGATAAAAACTACGGCTTGGCCTAACATGATATAGTGCACTTCTAAACAGGGTGGAACATGTTGTAAATAAACCCAAATACTCTGTAAGAGTTTCTGAAGGATAAAGATTGTCCCACAGGGGGTAGGCAGGTGAAGTAGAGGTTAAGGATACTAGACTCCCACATGGTGGACAGCAGTTCAAGTCCTGGACCTAGAATCAAGGGGACTCAAAGAGTTGACTTGCTTTCTCACTTTCCCTCTCTCTCTCTCTTTCTCTAACACACACACATATACTCTGATCTTCTCTGGTCAAATTAAAATAAAAAAGTTAAATCAAATAATTCTTTTAAAAATATTGTCCCGCAGTAGCCCTCATATGAACATAGATCCAGCAACTGTTCCTCCTTACTCCGTCTACTAAATCTAAATCAACCAACAGCTACTAAACTACAATAACAATTCCTCCCACTTCAGAAAACTATTAAAGCCCAGCTATTCCTACAAAAGGCTGAATGTCAGCTGACCTTTCTTGTAAGGCCCTATAAATCTTATCCCCTCTCTCTCGAGTTAGAATATGGCTTTTAAATTGTTCTCATGTCCCAATATTCTGAAACAAGTTTTATACTTAAGGATGTTAATATTAAAATAAATCACTAGAGATTTTTTATATACTAAGAATAATAGCAACACCTTTTAATATGTTATTGATTTTTATTAAACATTTATTTTAATAATTATTTTATTCAACTTCAGAGTGAGAGAGAGAGAGAAAGTGAGAAAGCAAGCCGCCAGGTCCAGGACTCAAACCATCGTTGGTCATGGGCAGTTCAGCACATTTAACCACCATGCCATCTGCCAGCCCCAAGCATTTACTGTATTTTGAGCCTACTAAATACTTTATATTTATTAGCACATTTAGTCAAATAACACTGCGGACAAAATATTATACTACTAAACTTGAAAAGCGAGAGGAAATATATGGCTTTCTACGAAGATTTAAATTATCAACATTTACTCAAGAATACATAAATAGATACCAACCATAAGTATATCAACAAGAAAGTAAAAGCTCTGCATCAAAAGGTACCACGGGAGCCAGCAGGTCGTGTGGTGGTTAAGGTGCTGGACTGCCACATGGCCAATTCTATATGGTCGCGTCCCAA
>NW_006159559.1:3468215-3470956 GCF_000334495.1 Tupaia belangeri chinensis | reverse complement strand
AAAAAATCTTTTTTTTTTTTTTTTGAGAGGTTTTTGCTATAGGGCACATGTGCTCACCAGAAAGACAGAGAGAAACAGAGAGACAGAGAACTAGAAATCACCCCCCAGTGGGGATGGCCATGACACAATTCTTCTCCTCCATTCTCCTCTTGGGATCTTGGGCATCCATGCACACACGCCCAGCGTGAGTTTAAGCCACTGGGTCCAGGACTCGAACCACAGTCAACTACATGGGAGTCCAGCAACATGGCCATTATACCCACTGCTGACTCTGTACCAAACATTTTTATAAAAATATTAAACTTAACCTTATAACAGAGATAATTCCTATAGATATTCAATCCAATTTAAAGGGGAGGGAAAAAAGCACCAAAGTCCATTCTACAAGGTTAACATAACTATCATTCTGAAACCAGAAAGAGATGATGAAGCAAGGACAAACGCTACAGAATAATTTTACATATGAACACATATGAGGAGAGAAGGCTATAGCTCAATTTTATATGTGAACATAGATAAAATATTTTTAAACTTAAAATCTTCAAATTGAACCAGGCAATAACTCAGGAATGCAAGGATGATTCCACATTAGGGAATATGTTAATAAAATTAATTTAATCAAGAGATTAAAGAAAGAAAACCATATAATCATCTCATCAGGTTCTTGAAAAAAAATTTTGATAAAATTCAACACCCTAGGTAAAGTGCAAAAGGGCCTCTAAGTTAACCACAAAGAGAAATTGTGTTAACTTGATACAGAGTGCTGATCAGGGCCCAAGTTATGGAAGGGTAAGACACATTTCTCATAAAGTAAGAGAAAAGATTAAAATGTTTTCTTTCACTAATAATTGGAAAGAGCTACAACCATCATTAGCTATAGAAAATAAGATTTCCCACTTAGAACATCTAAGACAACTAACCACAGTATTATTAGAGAATTGAGTGAAGTCTCCTAATGCACTATCAACATACAATACAGCTTTCTGATATACCAGTAATAACTAATTTGAATGTAATAAAAAAAGAAAATCTATCCAACAAAACATTAAACATCTAGAAATAATCCTAACATATATGCCAAAACTTATGAAAATATTTACATAATCTGTTAATAGACATAAAAGAAGTTTGAATAAATGAAAATAACCATAGTCATGAAAAAGAAAAATCATTACAGAGAAGATACTAAAAACAGAAAAAATATCCTAATGTGTTCTATCTGCTTCTAAAAAAATTTTCTTATAAACTATTGATGTATTTTTTTTTTTTAGAGATTTTGCTAGAGGGCGCATGCGCTCGCCAGACAGACAGAGAGTAATAGAGAGACAGAAAGCGAGAAATCACCCCCCAGGGGGGATGGCCACGCTGCAATCCCCTCTCCTCTGTTCTCCTCTCAGGATCTTGGGCACACACGCACACGCGCCTGGCATGAGTTTTAAGCCACCGGGTCCGGGACACAAACCATGGTCAACTACATGGGAGTCTAGCAACATAGCCATTACGCTAACTGCTGGTCCCAACTATTGATGTATTCTATCTGCTCTAAAAAAAATCTTATAAACTATTCATAAATAATAGGTTAACTGTAGTTCTTGATGCAACCAGTTGGTAAGCATAGATATATTGGTGACACGTCCCAGAAATTAACATTGAAGTATTGAGATCTAGCTGTTTCAAAGTGTACTTTCTACAAACAAATTAAAGACATCTTTTATGATGACAGAATATAGGAAAAAAAGTTTAAAAACTAGAAGTAAAAATGTCTGCTCTACCAAGGAGACTGCCAAGAGAAAGAAAAGTCAGACTAAAAAAATATATTTGTAAAAGATATATCTGATAAAGGACTGTTATCACAAATAGAGAGCTCATACAAATGAATAAAAATTTAAATTTGCCCAATTAAAAAATGGGGCAAAGACTTGAACAGACATGAACATCTTTAAGTTATGTAAAGATGTGCCATATGTCATCAGGGAAATGCCAATTAAAACGATGAAATACGACATGCATACTGGAATGGTCAAAATTCAAAATATTGACAATACCAAATTCTGACATGGATCTGCAACAACAGGAATTCTCATTCAGTGCTAGTGAGAATGCAAAATGGTACAGTCACTTTAGAAAATAATTTGACAGCTTCTTACAAAACTAAATATACTCTTACCATACAATCCCACAATCATGCTCCTCGGTATTTGCCAAAAGTAGAGGAAAGCTCATGACCACAAAAATCTGCATGTAGGTGTTTATAGCAGCTTTATTTGCAATTGCCAAAACTAGGAAGTAGCCAAGTTGTTCTTCATAGGTAAGTAAACTGTGGCACATCCATACAATGCAATTTTTCTCAGCACTCAAAAGAAATGAACGATTAAGCCATGAAGACATACAGCAACTTTAAATATGTATTACTAAGTAAAAGAAGCCAATCTGAAGAAGTTTCATATTGATCGTTCCAACTATATGACATTTTAGAAAGGCAAAACCATGGAGATCATAAATAAATAAATAAATAAATAATCAATGGTTGACAGGTGAAAGAGGAATGAGGAAGGATGAATAAATGAGCCATAGAGAATTTTTAGGACAATGAAAATACTCTCTATGATATTACAATGGTAGATATATATACTTTAAAATGTGGAAGCCAGCAGGTGGCAAGGTGGTTAAGGGCAGTGGATTTCCACATGGTCAACCACAGTTCAAATCCTGGTCCTAGTGTCTGGCTCGCTCGCTCTCTC
>NW_006159559.1:3465925-3468203 GCF_000334495.1 Tupaia belangeri chinensis | reverse complement strand
TTCCCTATGGTCAAATATAAGGAAAAAAATGAAAGAAAGAGAGAGAGAGAGAAAGTTAAATAAAATAATTATTTTTAAATGTGTTAAAAGCCACAGAATATACACCAAAAGTGAACACTGACATAAGCCATGAACTCTGCATGATAATGAGACATCAATGTGGGTTCATCGATTTTAATAAATGTACCCTTGTGGTAGAGAATGTTGATAATGGAGGAAGCTGTGGTTGTTTGGGCCAGGGATATGTAGTAAATCTCTGTACAATCTTCTTGATTTTGCTATAAACCTAAACTGCTCTAAAAGAAAAAAGTCAGCAAGAAAAAAGGCAAAATTCTGATATGCATGAGAATAAATACACAAGGTCTTCACTCCTAGGATTCACAAGTTAAATGCCTTACATTTCCAGCTTTCGTTTTTTGGTGTTAGGCTATAAATACTCACTTACTGAGTCTTGTGTCCTCACAGTACCTGTGTTAATAATTCCTTCTCCTTCCATACTTTTTCACTAACTGCCATCTAGAGTCTCATAGCATCTGGCTTCATTAATCATTTATTACTCAGGACTGAAATGAAGAATATATGGGGCTTATAGGAAGCACAAAAGAAATGAAGAAAACAGGTCTTAAGAGTTTTTACAATAAAGAACACAGATTTACACTTTTCTTTTTCCATATACCTAAATATATACAAACAGGATTGTTTCCCTGAACATTGTTTAAAATAGCCAGAATTTAAAAACAACTCAATGTGTCTGGCAGGTGGCATGGTAGTTAAGGGCTCTGAACTCCCACATGGCTGACTGGTTTGATTTCTGGACCTGGAGGCTTACTTTCTCTCTCTCTCTCTCTTTCTCTCTCTCTCTCTCTCTCTCTCTCACACACACACACACACACACACACACACACACACACATTCTGTCCTCTGATCAAATTAAAGTAAATAAAGTTAAATAAAAATAATTCTTAAAAGAAAAACTCAATGCTACATAACAGGGTAAAGGAAAAATTACAGTACAACTGAAGAAATCTTATGATCTAAAAATCAGGTAAATCTATGTAAACTGACACTAAAAAAAAATCCAAAATATATTAGTAAGAAAAGCAAGTTATAGAATATATATAAGATGCTCTCACTTTTGTGTATATGCATTCCATACATTCTCATATTTGTATAAATGCATAGGAAACGATTGGCAAAGTTTCAGCCATGGTGGCACTACTCTGTGATGCTGGAGCCATGCAGAAGATCAGGGTTCAGTTCCCAGATTGGCCTGTACCTGCCAGGCATATGTGCTCCTGCAAGTGACCCTGGATAGCTGGGAAGGCTGGGTGGGGAGTACCGCAGCATAGACTAAGCTGAGGGTGCCTTTTCTCTTCTACATCCCCCCTTTCCATGTCTGCCTTTTAAGAAAGAAAGAAACTAAAATAATAAACTAAAATATATATATATGGTATGTAAATAAAAAAGACTTGCAAAGCAACTTACAAAACAATGTCTGTAGCTCAACTTTATTCATATTGTACAAACTGTTCATAAGTAAACAAACAGTCAATGTACTTACATATGTATATAAATATAAATGCACAGAGAAAGGAGTAGGAAGGGAGGGCATAGGACAAAGGGCCTTTCTCTGTTTTTATTCTGTAAAATAGAATAAAAGCTCTGTGGTACTTGAAGTTTTCATTAAGAAAGCACATGACTCATTATTTTAAATCTTATTTTAAAACAAATAAAACACTCTATCACACAGCTTAAGCTTGATCATTGAAAATATCTTAAGGCTAATGATCAAAAGCAGGTAACTGTTTAATGCCCAGACTTAGCCTGAAAAGCAAATAACATAAAAAATATGCCACAATACAGGAACATTCCATTGGGTCCTATCTAAATAAATAGTTCAGTTTTTTGGGTCAATCACAGAAGATATAGGAAGAAACCCAAAGGTAATTTTGTACTTCAAGTTGATTTAAAACCTTCTGATTCTTCTAGTTACTCAATACTAAATCAAGAATTTTTTATCGCAAAATTAAATAATAGCCTATTAGCAACAGATCTCCTTGTTTTCGGTACCTGGAGTTTTAGATTTACAATAATGCTACCCCTCACAAGTTTAAAATAAATATGGAAATTTTTATTGCTGAACTTCCATGTAGCCTACTGCGGTTCGAGTCCGGGACCTGGTGGCTTAAAACACGCAGGGTGCGTGTGTGTGTGTGTGCCCAAGATCCCAAGAGGAGAACGGAGGAGAAGGGATTGCGGTGTGGCCATCCCCCTCGGG
>NW_006159559.1:3464005-3465880 GCF_000334495.1 Tupaia belangeri chinensis | reverse complement strand
TTTCTGGCAAACGCCCGGGCCCTATAGCAAAAACCTCTCCAAAAAAAAAAAAAGGGAAATTTTCTTGAGTAATTCTTAAAAAAAAAAAATAGGAAGTAAACATATAATGTAAAGGGTCACTTGCAATCAAATAAAAACAAAAAATTGACAATAACTTTAACAGTGCAGATAAAACAGTAAGGCAATTTATAAAACAAAAAGTCAACAATAGTTATTAGAGGATGTGCTTATGAGCTTCTACCATCTTCTTTCATACTTTTTATACAATCTTATATGAAATAATAACAAATAGACATAATCGTTCCACCCTCCCTCCCTGTATCCACATCCTTTTTTTTTTCCTTTTTTTAGAGAGGTTTTTGCTATAGGGTACGTGCGCTCACCAGAAAGACAGAGAGAGACAGAGAAATAGAAAGCAAGAAATCACCCCCCAGGGGGGAATGGGCATGTCACAATCCCTTCTCCTCCATTCTCCTCTAGGATCTTGGGCACGCATGCACACGCGCCCTGCGTGAGTTCAAGCCACCAGGTCTGGAACTCGAACCGTGGTCGACTACATGGGAGTTCAGCGACATAGCCATTATGCTAACTGCTGGCCCCATATCCACATTCTTTAACAGAGTGACCTTGCAGCTTTTCGTAAACACTGGAGTCTAAGAGTTGGAGCCTATTTGCTCTCCTCTCAACCTTAGGCTAGCTGTGTGACTTGCTTTAGATAATACACTACAGCAGTGAGTGATATTGAGCCAGTTCCCAGTCTATGCTGCAATACACTTGTTCTCTTGGGACCTCTGCTTCCACATGGGAACAAGTCCAAGCTAGCCAGAAGGAGGATAAAGACACAAGTAGGCCAGAGTCTACCAGCTCCAGCTCCAGATATGTGAGATAGCCTACCCATGATTGGCAGATACAACCAACACCTGCAATTGACTATAGACCTCCAAGGAAGCCAATCTGAGACCAGAACTGTCCCATTTAGTGCAACCCAAACTGCCAACCAACAGATGAGCTATTAACAAGTTACTTATTTACTCCTCCCAGACAAAGCATAAATTACCCTTAATGAGAAAAAATTTTTAAGAAAATCATGCAAGGCATGGTTAACCACTAGTTACAACACTATTTATACCGACATATAAAATTATCTGATTGTTTGCAGGTTTATAACTTTTTAATTAGAAAAAGCAGAAATTAAATTAGCTCAAGAGTACTAGATCTATTTCATTGTAGCTAAGAATCCAGCTGACATTTAGCAAATCTTATCACTGCACTCACATCATAAGTGGCCCCAGTACTTGAAACTTAGCCAGTCTGGTTCCAGAATCCACATCTTAACTACTTATTTATTAGGCTGCTCCAGGAGGACAGAGGAATGCCTACAGGAAAGAGAGAACTGATCAACTTAATCAACCAGGCCATTAGGGCCACTGGATCCCATATGATTGCCTATACAGTTCAAGTCCCAGATCTGACAGTTTGGGACACATGCCAAGCAAGTATGTGTACATGCCCAAAATCTCCAAAGGAGGGAGAAAAGGAGAAGGGAGTGCAGAGTGACCCTTCTCCATGGCGGTTGGGGAAGGTGATTTCTCTTTCTCTCTCTTTCTATCTCTCTCTCCCTCTTTCTCTCTCTCTCTCTCTCCCACCTTCCTTCCCCCATCTCTCTCTAACAAGTGCACACTCCCTCCAGCAAATTTTTTTTTAATTTAAAAAGTAGATCAATTTAATTCGGTGGGAAAATTTTAAACAGAATATATATATGTGTGTGTGTGTGTATATATACATATATATGTGTGTGTATATATACAATATATATATATATACATATATATATATATTATAAATATATATATGTCAAGAAACTAGAGCGCTAGA
>NW_006159559.1:3457188-3461964 GCF_000334495.1 Tupaia belangeri chinensis | reverse complement strand
AAATTTTTTATAATAATATGCATGATTAAGTTACTATGCAGTATATTCTGGATGGGAAATCACATTTTGTATGCTGTAATGATGCTTAGGGAAAGAATGTAAATTAAGTTACAAAAAAAAAAATTTCAGAAAAAAATATCTATTCAATGACTGCAGTAAGATATATAGCCCTAGCTAGGTGCTACTTTATAGGATGCCTAAAGTTAGACTCATGTTCATGGAAATGTATATATCGCCTGTGTTTGCTATGAAAATATTTAGATTAATTAAGGTCTTTAGTAATTCAAAAAAATGTGGGGGAAAACACTATATAGAAAGCAAACATTGATACCAGAGACAGTGTGGGAAGAGGGTGGGAGATGGCAGAGGGTAAGAGATAGGGAATCAAGGATGGGGAAAAAAAGCAAAACATACAGAAAACAAGAAATGGAAAATTATTTGCTGACAATAACATGTTTGTTGATGTGCTTGATTGAGACAATATAAAGTGTACTCTGGATGGAAAATCTCATTTTGTATGCTGTAATGATATACAGTCAATGAATGCAAATAAATAAATTTAAATTAAAAAAAAAGAAAAAAAACTCTATCACTTATTTCCTCTGTGCTTGAGTAAGTCATCTTAAGTCACTGAGGTATGGTTTTCTTATCTGTAAAAGAGAATAGCACCACATCCTGGGGCAGCTGTGAAGAGTAACCACAACAATCTATTCCAAATGTGCTCAACTCCAGAGACAGACTCCAAGTTTGAATCCCAGCTATGTGACTGAGAAGTTGCTTAACTTCCCTGATTCTAAGGATCTTGATCCATAAAATGGTAATAATGACAGAATTTACCTGATAAGGGTGTTGTGAAGATTAAATGAAATAATCCATATGTCTACATAATATAGCACTATACAGACCACATAAGTGCTCAAAAACCAGGTATCAATAGATAACACACATGGATCATCTCATTTAATCCTCTCAGCAACCTTAAGAAGTAGATGGGTGTCCTAATTCAGTTATTAGGACAAAGGTAGTATCTGTATTAAGTTATGAAAGGCTGAAGTTTATTGTGCTAATCCAACTGAGAATATTTTTATTTTAAAAGAGAAGCACTGGGCCAGCACTGTAGCTCAGTGCTTACAGGGGCCAGATCCCACATGGCTGAACAGAGTTTGAGTCTCAGTCCCAATGGCTTGAAAACAGGCCAGGTATGTGTGCTATTATGCCCCAAATCATGAAATGGAGAAAGGAAGGAAAACGGACTGTGGCACTACCATAACCTACTGGGGTAGGAAGTACTTTCTCTTCTCTTGGTTTCTCTTGACAAATACATGCACATCCTGGCAACTTTTTTTTTTTTTTTTGAGAGGTTTTCGCTATAGGGCGCGTGCGCTCGCCAGGCAGACAGAGAGAGACATAGAGACAGAAAGTGAGAAATTCCACACCCCCCCCCCAGGGGGGATGGTCACACCGCAATCCCTTCTCCTCCATTCTCCTCTTGGGATATTGGGCATGCACACGCACGCGCCCGGCATGAGTTCTAAGCCACCGGGTCCAGGACGCGAACCGCAGTCAACTATGTGGGAGTCCAGCAACATAGCCATTACGCTAACTGCTGGTTCCCCGTCCTGGCAACTTTTAAAAAGAGAGAGAGAAACCTCTTTTCTCTCACTGAAATTATATTTTTATATTACTCAAAATTACCTATTAGTAAAATCCATAGGAGACTGAAATCTAGTAAGGATAAACTTAAAATGAGATTAAAAGAAAGGATTGCAGCATGGCCATCCACTCAAGGGAATGATTTCTTGCTTTCTTTCTGTCTCTATGTCTCTGTCTCTCTGGCAAGCGCACATGTCCTATATGAAAAATTTAAGAATAAGGAAACAAAAGTATTAAATATAAATATTTGTATTTTAGTCCAGTCTGTTTCAACAGTTTCCAAATGTATGCTAGAAATTCAAGAAGAAAAAATACAGGAAAATAAGTCAATACATTAAATCTTCATGTGTGGATACTATAATCTTCCTATTACTGGCAGTTAGAAATTATCAGACTGTTCTGGTTTTAAAATGAACCTAAATATCTTGTCTCTTTTATTCTTTCAATACAAAATATCTTACATAAGGCTTCTCAGATTCCTGAATGAAGGTGTTCCAGCCCCAGGCCAAGCAGGTGGTATGGTCATTAAAGGTGCTGGACCCCCAGGGGGCCAGCTGTGGTTTGAGTTGGCAGCTTGCTTTCTCACTCCCCCCAACCCCCGCATTCTGTCCCTCTCTGGTAAAATTAAAATAAATAAAGTTAAATAAAATAATTCTTTACCCAAAAAAGTCCCAGTCCTTTTATATCACTCCAAACAACTGTAAAGTTAGGAATTCACTTCACCAGTATAAAACAATACCTTAGACTATAAAATGGAGCTGAGAGATTAACAGATAGGACTAGAGAACCATGGGCTGAATGTAAGCAGTGATTAAAGAACTACCAGGCTTAACTGCAATGACACATATTGCTAAAATGCTACTACTTGGAGTTTGAGGCCACAGGGGAGGCCTCGTTTCCTCCGGTCCAACCTGAACAGCCCAGGCTCAGTTGCAGTCGTAAGAGGCTGAGCAAGATTGAGATACAGTGAAATCCTGTCAAAACTCAATCAAAAAGTAATCTCTCCCTCTCACTCGCTCACTTGCTCTCTGTTATTTACAAAAAGAAATCAGTGTCAGAACATTCAGAGCCAAAAAGAGACTAGAAACCAAAACAGAATCAGTTGTAACATTGATATTAACTGCAGGTCAAGCCTAAGAAATCCATGAGTCAAAAGCATTCTCCATTCTACAGGAACTAAGAATAAAATATGATCAATGGAGATAAGGAACACCAATTATTGGGCTGTCAGAAAAGTCATGGCACATTTTAGCATAGAAAAACACCGATGACCAATATTTCATCAGCTGCCCTAAGGCAGCGGTTCTCAAACTTTTGTATGGATCAGAGTCGCCAGGAGGGCAACCAACACAGGGCAGGGCCTTGCTCCCGAAGGTTCTAATGTAGTAATTCTAAGCTCATTTCTCTTCCATTAGACCCACATTTACTAGGCACCTAATATGTAGTTAAGACATAGTCACTTTATTTTTGCTACTGTTTCACACTGGTTTTTTTGTTTCCAGTATCACAAGATAAAATAGTTGGATACAATTTCCCTAAACATAAAATTTATACCTACAAATTTAAATACAAAAGAAATCAATTAGAATCATTTCTACAAGAAAAATATAAATCAAGCTTAAGTGGTGAAAAACAAAGTATATAAAGATATTCACAAATATAAAATAAAAGAAACCTTTACCTGCTGCCCTGTAAAGTATTTTAGGTTCAAAAAATATACAAGGATTTTTATCCTCTATGCATGACAAAAGAAGTCCCTTGGCTTGGAAAGGGCTTCTGGGTACAACCACCTGCAAAAATAGATTTTTTTAAGACAATTTAATAAAAATGTATCCCAGTAAACTCACTTTTAAATAAGCAATTGCTATTCATTAAAAATGGAAATCTGTTATTTACGTTTAGCCTATCTTACTATAAGATTTACATATTGTCTAAAAAAATTACTTTTGTTCAACAAATATTTGTAATTTATCATGTTTACAACATCCTGATAACTAAAATACTACTCATCTCTTAATATAAACTTACCTATATAAAAATTTAAAAGATTCTCCAAAAAATATAGTAAAATTGTCAATATCTACCTATATTTATCAATAAATAATCTCTTCTACTAATATTCTGCTACTTTCAAAGTGCATGCAACTCTATTCTCCAATTTCAATGTCTTCTTCCTAATGAAAAAAATACAGTGCTTATTTTACAAGTGGGACAGTAAACCACTGAATTTCATGATCCAAGCACTGTATTGTCCAGTTATGTCAGAACAAAAGAAAACTATGGTCACTCCATCTTCCTAGTTGATAAGAAAGAGCTCCCGGGCCTACTTAAAAATGAGGATGATGATGAGGAAGATGATAATGACATAAGGAACTATATGTGTTAATTTGACCCAGTACTCTACATAGATTAATTTATCTAGTGTTCATAAAAACCTTATGAGGCAACTATTATTATTTTTCCAATTTTAGAAAGAAAGAATGAAGGGGCGAGCAGGTGGCGTGGTCAATAAAGGTGCTGAATTCCCACATGGCCGACCACAGTTGAATCCTGGACTGGCGGCTTGCTTTCCCTTTCTCTCTCCTTCTTTGTCTCTGTCTGGTCAAATTAAACAAATAATAATAACAAATGGAATTAAATAAAAAAAAATTTATATACATATATACATATATATATATATATACATATATATGTGTGTGTGTGTGTGTGTGTGTGTGTGTTGTGTGTGTGTGTGTGTGTGTGTGTGTGTGTGGGTATGTGAAAGAAAGACTGAAACTTAAAGAGAGATCAAGTAGCTCACCCACCATGCTTGCTAGACTAGGGATTCTCACATAATCTGAGCTGACACCAAAGCCAAAGCTCTTCTAAATTACATTGCTTCAAACCACAAACTTGTGTCTAACATTTAATGATTGTATAATTGCATAAAGACATATCTTATTGAGAAAGAGCTACCATTAAAAATACATCTGAACTGGGACCAGCAGATGGTATAATGGGTTACATTGCTGGACTCCCACATAGTCAACTGCCATTCGAGTCCCAGACCTGGTGGCTTAAAACTCATGCTGGATGTGTGTGCGTGCATGCCCAAAATCCTGAGAGGAGGATGGAAGAGAAGGG
>NW_006159559.1:3447867-3457089 GCF_000334495.1 Tupaia belangeri chinensis | reverse complement strand
AAAAAAAAAAAAAAATTATTTAAAAAAATAACATATCTGAATTTATCACAAAGACCCAAATACAATTAATTCTTTGAAGCAAACTTTACTTGGCTTTCAAAGTTATTTTTAAGCCATGCTTATTGAAAGATTTTTTAAAATTATAAAATAAAATAGAAGCACAAGCCATACCATTTTAACTTCTGTAAATGACTTCTGAACATATAGTAACCATATCATGCAATGTCTTTACCTTATGTATTCTACCTTTTAGTTTCTCTTTATCTGCTCAGTCACATGTTTATTTTTAGCCTGTTATACTTCATACATATTTTCATTTTTGGTTAAAAAAAGAAAGAAAAGAAAAGAAAAAGACATAGAGGAAAAAGGAAAGAAAAGGTAGGGAAGATACTGAGAAAAAAAATCTGTTCTTAAAAGTACTGAATAACATTATAAACATTAAATGTGAGTCAATGTTCAGTCAAGCACAAACTATTGCCTCTTAAGTGGCTTCTGTTTCAATCTTCCACTTCTAGCTTACATTAAAAATCATGCAACCTCTACTCAACTAAGAAAAACCCAGGGCCAGCAGATGGTATAGCAGTTATATTGTTGGACTCCCACATGGCCAACTGCAGCTCAAATCCTGGCCCTGATGGCATGAAAATCATACCAGGCACATGTGAATGTGTGCCCAAGATCCCGGGAGGAGAGTGAGGGAGAAGGGATTGCAGAGGAGATGGGACTGTAGCATGGCCATTCCTCCCCCACCCCCATGGAGGGGGGGGGATGATTGCTCACTTTTCCTCTTACTGTCTGTCTGTCTGTCTCTCTCTCTTTCTCTTTAGTGAGCATGCAGACCCTAAGGCAAAAACCTCTTAAAAAAAAAAAAAGAAAAAGAAAAACATTATAACTTTGAACACGGACACATGTTGACAATCAGTTAATGTTGTCAAAAAACAAATACAAATCTATACTTGGACATATCTGTGAGTTTCTATAATGATTCCTTGGGAAGTTCTTTAGTAAACAGAAATAGAAGAGATGACAATAGTGGCAAGCAGGTGGTGTGGTGGTTGAGGGGCTGGACTCCCACATGGCTGACTGTGCTTTGAGTCCTGGCGGTTTGCTTTCTCACTTTCCCTCTCTCTTTATCTCTCTGTATGTCTCTCTGATTAAATTTAAATAAATGAACAAATAAGTAAAAATAATAATATTTTTAAAAGAAGAAATGACAATATAAAAAAATTAGAAGATATTCAAAATATGTTTATTATCAAAAGGCCTAAGCTATTGTGGAAGGCAGGCTATAAAAGGGAGATATTTCAAAATTAACTAAGCAAGTATGGCCTTCCTCTAGACTAAAAATAAATAAATAAATAAATAAACACATGTAGGTAACAGTCTTCTCAGTCTACTTAAAAGTAAGAAAAACAAAAAGGAAAATCCTACCTCTCTGACTCTGAGGTATACATGAGTAAACAGCAGATTTATTAAAACTATCACAGAATCAGTTAAATGAAAAAGAAGTACTAGAAAGAAGTACAGAGCTTTGAAAGAGGGAGAAAATAAACCAACTATATTCTCAGTCTTATCTTTTAAAGGCTAAGAAGTTCATTAATAAAGCCAGTTTCAAGCCACAGCTTCAGGAACACTGTGACTCAGCTTGCAAAGGTTAGCACTTCTGAGACGCTGTGCTCCACAAACTGGGACCGCGTGGAAAGGCCCAGGTTCAACTTCCATTCTAACCTAAAGGCCAGGTGCAATGGCATGCACCTGCAATCCCAGCAACTTGAGTAGGCTGAGACAGAAGAATCTCAAACTTGAGACTGGGGCAATATAGTGAGACCCTATCTAGGAAAGAACCAGGAGGGTTGGCATACACCTGTAGTCCCTATTAGGAGGCTGAGGCAGGAAGATAATGACATGGTGAGACCCTCTCTTTCAAAAAAAGAACTTTCTATAAAACTAGATATTGGATAATTAATTATCTTAAAATGTTAATTTCCTAGGATCAGCAGATGGCATAATGGTCATATCATTACATTCCCACATAGTCGACTGTGGTTCCAGTCCTGGACCCAGAGACTTAAAATTCGCACTGAGTGCCTGCCTAAGATCCCAAGAAGAGAATGGAAGAGAAGGGATTGCCACATGGCTATCCCCCTCTGGGGTCTTTTCTCTGGCAAGGGCACACACCCCATCATAAAACATCTCTCCTAAAAAAATATTAACCTCCCTTTCTTACATATAGTTAAGTTTACTTAAGTTCCAAAAATCCTGTTTGTTTTTCCTCCATATAAACAAATTAATATTAGTTAATATTAACAAAATCGACCAAAATAGAAACATAAATGGTGATACCTTGATTCCTGGGCAATGGGCAAAAAAAGCTTCAGGACTTTGTGAATGATAGAGAGCCCCATGGCCAACACAGCCCCAAGGGGACCGGATAGTGAGGCTTCCACAGTTAAAGAGATCCCCAGAGCGATAGCGGTACTTGGCAGCTTCATTAACAATCTAAGAGGGAAAAAGAGAAAAGGGACATGTCACCGTGAGTCTTCTCTCTCCAATCCATTTTCTTAAGCCATTCTATTAAACATTTAAATATATGCCCATAACAAAATGATAACTGTAATGCACTAGCTCAAAGGTAAAAAAACCAAAATGTTCCTAAAATAGCATGGAAGGGTGGAAGCAATATTACCAATACTTCATGAACTTAACAATGCATCATGAACTTAACCTTAGAATTGTTCATTTATAATAAAATATAGTGCACTTACCTGATCAAAGGCAGGGAAAATATAATCTGCAAACTGAATTTCAGCAATGGCAGTAGCACCAGTGACTGCAATTCCAATTCCAAATCCAACAATTCCTTGTTCACATAATGGAGTATTAAAAACTCTATCTTTTCCTAAAGAAAATAAAGAAAATTTATGGTAAAGGAGGGTAATGTAAATGCGCAATATATCTAACAATTCAGTAAATTAATAATAGTGGAAGGACAAAATACAGAATACATGGAGGAAACAGAAAGTAGTTCTGGTTGATTTAAACACAATCAGTAATTACATTAACTGTAAATAATTTAAATGTTCTAGCTTTTTAAAAATGGTCATACTTGAATAAAAGGAAGCAAAACTCAATTATTTAAAAGAAAACACAAACGTATAGATAACAAAAAATTGTAAGTAAAGAAGAAAGAAATACATGATGAAAGCCTACCCAAAGTAAAGTTATTATCACCATATTAATAGCAGATGAAGTACACTCTAAGAAAAAAAGACATTACCAAAGATAAAGAGTGAAAATTCATGATGTTAAAGGGTTCAATTTACAAATGGGACATAACATTTCTAAATTTCTATTTAGCTAAAAATGAGCTCATAGTAAGTGGAAGAAATTAACACAACTAAAAGGAAAACAAGACAAACGCAATATAGTTTGTTGTTTTTCCTTTTTTTTTTTTTTGGAGATATTTTTGCTATGGGGTGTATCCATTCACCAGAGATGAGAGACAGAAAGCAAGAAATCACCCCCTAGTGACAGGGAAAATGAGAAATCACCCCTCCACCCCCCACCCCAGGGTGATGGCCATGCTGTAATCCCTTTTCCTCCATTCTCCGCTTAGGATCCTGGGCACACATGCACATGCATCCAGCATGATTTTCAAGTCACCAGGTCTGGGTCTCAAACCATGGTCAGCCATGTTGGAATCCAGCGACATAACTACTATGCCATCTGCTTGCCTCCAGAACCAGTCTTCTTGGTCTGAAGTGTCAGATATAGTCCAGGATTGCTGATGGTTATAAAGGGAGACTAAATTCCTAAAAGAAGGGCACCATGTGGAGACACCCAAGATCTGTGCATAAAGTGCTCAAATCCTCAACTGATGCCTATGCCTACAGTACACACCAAAACAGCAGAAATGAACCTCTGGAAGCTGAAAAAAGTGAGTAGAGATTTCAGCTGAGTCCACTAAAGAGAGACAGAATCTAGAATTTGACTCTTTGAAAGAGAGGAGCTTGATAAGCAACTTAGGCTTTCCTTTCAAAACACAAGGCAGGGACCAGCAGTTAGTGTAATGGCTATGTCGCTGGACTCCCATGTAGTCGACTGTGGTTCGAGTCCCAGACCCAGCAGCTTAAACTCACACCGGGCACGTGTGTATGCATGCCCAAGATCCCGAGAGGAGAGTGGAAGACAAGGGGTTGCGGTGTGGCCATCCCCCCAGGGGGTGATTTCTCGATTTCTATCGCTCTTGTCTTTCTCTGTCTTTCTGGCGAGCGCACATGCCCTATAGCAAAAATCTTTAAAAAAACAAACAAAAAAAAAAAAAGGCACAACTTCATTAGCATAAAATTCAATTCTCAAGTGAAAATTTAACTACATCTCACCTAATATCATCTCATGAAAAATTCTAATCTCAGGGACCTGGGTGGACCCGAAGTCATGATCTAGACAGTAACTAAGCATTTGGAAACTGATCTGGTACTCCTATTTAATTTCCCAATCCAAGGACACCAGTTCTTTTGGGTACACAGAATTTACTTCCAGCTCAGTCAACCGCTGGGAATACGAACCACACACAGGACAGGTGTTGGGAAATGTCAACTAGACACATCTTGCTGTTGGCAACTCTAAAAGCAGCTGTTAAAATGTAAAATATGATTCATACTCAACATGATCTGTGACTGTGTTCTGAAACTGTGACCTCTGTTCCTCATCAGCTCCCTACTTGACTATAAGTAGTTTGAGAATTTTTGAAAATCTTTTATTTCATTGAACTAAGAACAATTCAGTGATAGAAAATGAACATAAATTCCAACTGCCTGCCACGAATCCCCGAAACACCTTAACCAAATAGTGTTCTTATTAATTCCCTGTTGCCTCAAGTTGAAAGGATATAGATACTTTTCATCTCGGAAAAAGTATAGCCTTTCTGCTAGAAGGCAGGAAAGCTGCATTCCTCTCAATTCTCTTACTCCAAAACATTTTGGGTTTGAGGAAATAGTTTACCAAGTCTCTCCAACAAATCTTAATGATCAAGGAGTAAGTGCTTCAACTTGAACTAAATGTTAAACATCTGTTTCTAGGCCAGTAGGTGGCATGGAGATTAAAGCAGCTGAATCCCACATGGCCAACTTTGCACTTTTGAGTCCCAGACCCAGTGCTTGAAAATTATACCAGGCATGTGTGCACACGTGCCCAAAAATCCTGAGGGGAGAATGGAGGAGAAAAGACCACGGTATGGACATCTTTCCTGGGAGGTGATTTCTTACTTTCCCTCTCTCTGTCTCTCTTTCTCTGTCTCTCTCCAACAAGCACACATACAACATGGTAAACTAAAACAAATAAACAAAAACTTCTGTTTCTGTTTTCTTCCGGATACTGACTGAGGGTAAGAGCACAAAGAAGAGGCACAGGGTGGATAACTGCCTCTCTTCTGATGCAGTTAATGTATGTGAAGTTCATTTACATCATATTCCCAGAGATGAATTAATACATATACTTCGAGGTAAGACACCTGGGTTTCAGTGTTAGCTTCACAAATTACTAAACTCCCTAAAGTTCCATTTTTTAACTATAATAGAAGAATCAGGATACTAAAAAGACTAAAATAATTTATACATTTATTCAGCAAATATTTATAAAGAACTTACTATTGTATAGATACTTTTCTAAGTGCTAGGTATAAAGGTGACAACAAAACCAAAAAGAAAAAAAAATTCTTATCTTCACGAAGGTTACATTCTAGTCAGGGATAATAGACATTAAATATGAACTAAATGAATGAAATATGTAAATGTGTTAGATGATGACAACACCTATGAAGAATAGTAAAGCAGGGAGTAAGTAGGTAATGAGGGTTGGGAAAAGGGTCAACTATGATTTCAAATACAGAGACTGGGAAGGCCCTACTGAGAAGCAAAGAGTTGAAGAAAATAAAGTGTATGCATCAGAGGGAATATACATTCTGGGCAGAGGACCCAGCAAGCACAAAGACTTTGAGGTAAAAGCACATCAGAGGGAAGGAGTCCAAAGTGTGTAGTCTGAGGTTAAGAGAAATGGTGGTAGAAGACAGAGTTAAAGAGGATGTTAACAGGACTAGCAGTTGGCGTAAGGGCTATGTTACTGGACACTTCCATGTAGTCGATCACAATTTGAGTCCCAGACCCGGTGGCTTAAACTCATGCCAGGCATGTGCGCATGTGTGCCCACGATCCCGAGAGGAGAATGGAGGAGAAGGGATTGCTGAATGGTCAGCCCCCCTGGGGGGACAATTTCCTGCTTTCTGTCTCTCTCTGTCTTTCTGGCGAGTGCATGCACCCTATAGCAAAAACCTCTCCAAAAATAAATAGAGGATGTTAAGAAAGTTAAGGGGATTGGATAGAGAAGTAGCACAGAGCAGACGGGGCCCTTGTAGACCATCATTAACACTTTGACTTTTACTATGAGAATGAATGAGTCAGAAAGCAGGTAATCGAGCAAAGTTCTTAGGTTCTCTGAATGGCATTTCAACAGGATCCCTCTGGCTGGTCTTCTGTGAATACACTATAAATAGCAAAGGTGGACACAGGAAGAATGATTACTGGAAGACAGCAATAATGCCAGTGAGAGATGATGATGCATAATAGCAGAGAGGTTGGGAAGAAGGTATAAAACTCTGGATACATTCTAAAGATAGAGGCAAAAAGATCTGTGAATGAAATGGATATAGAATATGAGTCAGAAAAATACTGAGGATGATTCAAAGTCTTTTGGTCTGATTAACCTGAAGGACAGAGTTGCAAGTAAATGAGAACGGGAAATGAGAAAGAAGCATGTTAGGATGAGAGATCAGGAGTTTAGTTTCAGAGATGTTTGCTTTGAAATGTCTACACACACTCAGAGCTATCAATTAGACTGTTGGATATGTGAGTGGGGAAGTCTTCTGCATAAAGAAGGCATTTAGTGACATGAGATAGGATATCATTTCTTAAATTTAAAGGAGTACATAAATAAATTAAAAAAGAGATCTAACAGTGTTGTTCTGGATACTCCAGTTGTTAAGAATGGAGCAGATGAGAAATAATCGTCAAAGTTGAAAAAAAAAAAAGGGGGGGGAGGGCAAAGAGTTTAGAAGAAAAACAGGAGAATTTGTGATGGTAGAAACCAAATGAGGAAAGTATTTATAAGAAGAGAATGGTCAACTTGTGCCACAGGCTGTGATTAAAAAGTGAGATGAGGGACCAGCAGTTAGCATAATGGCTATGTCGCTGAACTCCCATGTAGCCAACCGCGGTTCAAGTCCCGGACCCGGTGGCTTAAACAGACGCTGGGTGCGTGTGCGTGCGTGCCCAAGATTCCAAGAGGAGAATGGAGGAGAAGGGATTGCGGTGTAGCCATCCTCCCTGGGGGGTGATTTCTTGCTTTCTGTCTCTCTGTCTCTCTCTCTGTCTTACTGGTGAGCGCATGCGCCCTATAGCAAAAACAAAAAATGTGAGATGAGGGTCAGTCTTGCAGAGAAGTGTAGGGTAGTCAGATTCCACATGACTGACTACAGTTTGAATCTCACTCCAGTGACTTGAAAATTAAATGGAGCACATGTGCATGCATTCCCAAAATCCCAACAAAATGGAAAAATGGAGGAAGGGGGAGGTGCTTTCTCCTCTCCCCCACTCCCTCTGGCAAGCACACGCACTCTGGCAATGAAAAGAAAAGTGAGATGAGGGCTGGAATCTCATATTGGTGATCTTGACATGACAGTTTCTGCAAAGTAGCAGAAAGGAAGAACATAAAAGCTTAATTAGTGACTTCAAGTGAGAATGAAAGAAGAGAAGTTTAAGACAATGAATGGGAAAATTATTTGGAAAACTTTTGCTGCAAAAGACAAACAAGAAGGGAAGAAGTCACTAGCTGGAGAAAATATGGAGTCAAGAGAGTCTTTAAGTGAGAAGAAAGTACAACATACTTGCAGGCTGATGGGAATGATCATCAGAGAAAATTGATCATTTTGAGAAAAATGAATGAAATAAAGGGAAGGAATATAATGACTGAAATGTGTGTTTGAAAAGGTAGTAGAGAAAAAGGGATCTGATCTGGAAAGGGTGACAGGAACCCTTACATCACTTGGAGTACAGGATGAAAGAGAACATTTAGGCACTGATTCTGTGCAGAAATTCATGCAGTGGTGAGAGCTTGTCCAAGAGCTCTATTAGTGGTGTTGATCACAGAAAAAAAAAAAGGCAAAGCTACATTACTAGCTGAAAGAAAGAATGGGGGAAACAGTCTTGAGGAGAGAAAAGAAAGTGGGAAAGTCCAGGAAAATGGAAGACTGAATGGACCAGGACTATGCAGCACAATGGCAGGCAATGTGAGTGGCCTCTGGAGGCTCCTAGGCGTTGGCAATGATGGTATGTTCTGCTCCAGCAACATTCAGCCCCAGTAGTTAAGATCAGACAGAGAGATATATTTAACTAGAATTGGAAATTGCCAAATACTTTTTGGGGGAAATGGGAGAGAGATTTTTTTGCTTTAAGTTATATGCGCTCACCAGAGAGACAGAGAGGGACAGAGAAACAGAAAGCAAGAAATCAACTCCCTGGGAGGATGGCCACACCACAATCCCGTCTCTCCATTCTCCTCTCGGGATTTGGGGCACGCACACACATGTATCTGGTGAGTTTCAAGCCTCTGGGTCTAGGACACATACTGTGGTCAAGTACATGAGAGTCCAACAATGTAACCACTACACCATCTGCTGGTTCCACCAAGTAAGTATTAATGTGGAATTTAAGCTATGTATAAAATAAAGGTCACCATGGAATTGGCAGTGACAAGGTGTTGAAATCCATGGATGTGAAGAAGAGTAAAGTCAAAAAATTGCTAGACAGGAGGTACTAGGAACTTTGAGCTCTATAGAGAGGTTCAAGGTGGTGGTCAGAGATTACAAAGAGCCTATATAGTTTGTGACAATAACAAAGGGATGACTATAAGAACGAGAGGCCTACTAGGATGGAGGAGAAGATCACCAGAGAAAAGACAAGACACTGAGTAGCCAGAGCACTGGGAAGACTATTCATGTGGAGATTGACATCAGAGACTGACAGGGAGCCAGGCTAGGAACAAAGACTAAGGACAGAGTCAGTGCTTAGCACTTAAAAGGCACATCAGAAGTACTGAAATGTTTATTTTCAAGGAATAAGTTAGATAATGGGAGCTAAGTTTCTTCTGATTTAGATAAAATACATCATA
>NW_006159559.1:3441277-3447779 GCF_000334495.1 Tupaia belangeri chinensis | reverse complement strand
TTTCTAATATGATCAGATTCAACTTTTTAATTTTTGGAACCAAATTTATCAAATCTAGTAATTAAGTGCTAAGAATTTAATATTGATCTCAAACAGGTCACACCTTTTAGTTTAGGTAGTACAAAAAATGGCTATCACTGATATATGTGATGGTTTAAAACATTCACCCAAATAATGACTGAAATGTGGGATTAGTTGAAATCCATATCTTCAAAGGTAGTTGAATTCATACACTACTTTCTAATGATGTTCTTCTAATGAAAAGAAAACACAAGTGGCCAGCAAGTGGCATGGTGGTTAAGGCACTGGACTCCCACATGGCTGACCATGGTTCAAGACCTGGATCAGGTCCCTTGCTTTCTCTCTTTCTCTGCTTTGTGAGCACATGTGCCCTTTAGCAAATTTAATAATAATAATAATAATAATAATAATGATAATGATAATAATAAATTAAATTAACATTTTTTAAAAAGAAAAGATTAAGAAGTTTATATCACTGGCACTATACTGTCCAAGGTAATTGTTTACTACCTAATATCAAACACCAAAACAAAACCACCAATTGACCTCTCTTGCCAAAGGATTAGAGACAGGCCAAATTGAGCCCAACAATGAACTCTATTCTACCCAACATTAAGTCACAATTGTAGACCAGTAACAGTGAGAAAAGGGCAAACAACAATTTAGAAATAGAGAAGCTATGGCATAAGATGATAGCCAATTACCTCTTGTAGGTTAAGGACATCACTGGGTATCTCAAGCTCTTCTATTCCTAGACATTTTCCAGAACCCAAAATATTAAGTTGTCAGAAAAGCCATAATGCATTTTTCTGTTCTTCTACGCAAAAATGTATCATGATTTTCCCAACAACTCAATAGTTTTATTTTTACTTGTAAACAAAAAGATGCTGCAAGTTATTAAATCTACCCAGAATAGAATTAAGTTTTTCATTTGCCCATAAAAATGTCTGAAAAAGCAGGTTTAAAACTGCCCATTTCTAAGCAATATTTTCTTAGAACCCAGATTTGAATAGGTCACTATTTCCTTTCAAAAAATGACCAACTCTATCAGGGAAACAGCTTGAGTCTCAGATTCCCGGAGCAGGAAGAGAAATGAGAACATAAATGTTTATGACTAAGCTACAAAGAAACCAGGGAAGCAAAAGTCATTATAGATACAATTTTAGCTTTGGGGAGAGGCATAAATAATATATCCCAATAATTTTAACCATAGACTTTCTGGAGTATACCATGATTTTGCAACATTTTTAAGCTTGTTGATAAAAATTTTGGTAAAGAGGGACCAGCAGTTGGTGTAATGGCTACCTCACTGGACGTAGTAGTCGACCGTGGTTCAAATCCCGGACCAGGCAGCTTGAATTCACGCCGGGCGTGCGTGCATGCGTGCCCAAGATCCCAAGAGGAGAATGGAGGAGAAGGGATTGCGGCATGGCCATCCTCCCTGAGGGGTCATTTCTCACTTTCTATCTCTCTGTCTCTCTCTGTCTTTCTGGCGAGTGCACACGCCCTGTAGCAAAAACCTCTCCAAATAAATAGATAAATAAATAAATAAAAATTTTGGTAAAGATGAAAAGCATTTGTTTTAGGGTCAACCAGAGTCAAAATATAAGGCTAATCCAGATCACTTTTGCATCTAAAAATTTTTAAATGGAAAATAAAATATGCCATTTATTAGATAATTGGGACAAAAAAATGCTTAAAGAATAAATATTCAAACAAATGTAATAAAACAACATTATTGGGTAGAGTGACAGTGCAATTTATGTTCCAAACTGGAATACTTTTGAAAGCGTGAGGAGTTACTAAAAATAATTAACAGATGCTAATTGATCCTCAATAGACTTAAACTGGGTAGTTTGAGGCAGACAGGACCCTCTTAAGTAAACCAAGAAAAATGACCACTCTATTATTTTTATGATTATTATTTTTTAACCTGCTAGAGGGCACATGTGCTCACCAAAGAGAGACACAGAGAGAGGGAAAGAAAGAAAGAAAGCAAGTTGCCAAGTTGTAGACTTGAATCATGTTTGGTCATGTGGAAGTCCAGCACCTTCAAGGTGATGCCACCTGCCGGCCCCATGGTCACTCTCTTATTAGAGTTAAGTAATGTTAACACTAAGTGGAAAATGGTAAAAGAAAATAAGGAATTTCTCTTACTCATACCTAAGCTACCATATACTTGCATCCTAAATTAGACTACTCTTGAGAAAGTTGGATATGCAAGAATACCCCAAGATAGTGGTCATGGTTGACTGTTCAGGGTGACTCTATGATGCACATAGCCAAGATCACCCATTTGTGAAGGTCACCGAGTTTACTGCCTTGGCTGATGAAAATGAGATTGGCCAACAGACAGTAGCTTTCATCTCCTTCAGAACTGCTTCAGCTACCAGACCCTCCTAGCCTGAGGTCATGCTTAGCATCTCCCATTCACTGATCAGTTTGAGAGTACGAAAGCCTGACCATTCGGGTCCAAAAAAGGACAACTCAGAAGACTCATTTAAGACCAAAGAGATTCGACAGGGTTGGACAATGCTGTCCGTGTATCACTACTGGACATCTCCCTCTGTCCAATTTTCTTTTCCCTTGAGTTAGCACTATTTTTAAAGTTGCTTATTTTATTTACTTATTCCATGATAAACAGACAGAGACAAAGAGACAAACAGCCCCTAAAGAGTCCCCACACCACAATCCACCCCCAGGCTCAGCCAGTCCAAATGCATGTACATATACACAAGCCTGGTATGCTCAGAAATATCCCAGGACACAAATCCAGGATCTTTTTCATGTGAGTCCAGTTTTGTCACCATTATACTACCACCTAGACTGAGAGCAGCACTACTTTTGATTCCAGAATACGCCGAGTTCCAAGATTTCTATATTTAGGAAGTTTGCCAATATTTACAATCATCTTACAACATCATTCTTCAAATCAGAGCATTGTGAATCTTGTCCTATACTTTGTTTGTTTGTTTGTAACTTATTTATTCAATAAGCAACAGTGACGGAAAGAGAGAAAGAGATGGACAGGATTCCCAACAAGGTCTTGATGCATGACCTATGCCAGCCTCAGCCAGTTCCAGATCATGGGCACACAAGCACCCAGTGTATCCCCGGAGGGCTCTGGACATGAGCCCAGAACCTTCCTATGCTAGTCAGCCTACAGAACATCATGCTTTACAACTGTACCAACCAGAGTCTCTGTCCACTATTCCAAACATTTCTAGGAAAGAGACCTGCGTCATAATGGGTAAAAAAAGAAAATTAAAGATCTAAAGTAACCAATAGCAAATGTATGTGTGTAATACGTGTTTATTAAATGAATGTTTATTAAATTCCAAAGTCCCTCTGTAATCTCTGGGTCCATAAATCTGAGTGCAGAAACAATGCCTGCATCCCTCAAATCAGTTCCAAGCATTCTATGACTAGATTAAAATTTATAGGTACCTTAGTGAAACACAGACTATGCCTCACTCATCTTTGGACACCCAATAGCAGCTAGCACAAGTCTTGAATCTAACAGTCTTTAATAGTGTTACTCAAACAAATTTAACGGACCCACAGTTTGAAGCTAAAAAGACAAATTTATATCTGTGGCAGTCATGATGTGGTAATGTCCTCCCACGTATTAAACATGTAGATAAGACAGTAAGGTAGGCAAAGATTTGGTTGAAATAGATATATATTAAGTGATATGTACATGAATTTTTTCATTTAAGTAATGGGAAAATGCAATAGTAAAAAGAGATTATACGCTCACCTACTCAAAGGTGAGATCTACTATATATCCAGTTATTTCCAGTGCCTGGAATAGTCCCTTGTACAAAGGCTTTTAAATACTTTTTTACAAATAATAAATGAATGATTAAATAATAATATTAAAATAGATATGACAGTCAAAAGCAGCCATACTAAAAATGAGATCTAATATTTTGAAAATCACCACACACAGATTAGTGAATTACATACTTCATAGCTATATTTTAGGTGACCACATCTTAGAAAAATTAATTTTTAAAGTGACAGAAAAGTAGTCAATATACAGCAATTCATAGAAACTGAAATAGGGAATATATGGTTGAAAGTTAGCCATCACAATTATGATATGATAATGTTCGATAATACAGACCAGGGTTTTCCAAACCAAGTACTTCATGGATAACTTCTAAAGAAAAATATTCTCCTAAAGTGATCATAACAATTTAAATGAGTTTTAATATGTTATTCTAATCATACAAAATTAAAGTTAGCATTTAAACCATCATAGAAAGGCAAAGGCAAAACGAATTCATACATTAAATGAAAAACTAACTATTAGGTCATCTGGAAAGTCATGATGCATTTTTGCATAGAAAAACATAATGGGGGCCAGCAGGTGGCATGTAGTTAGGAGTACTGGACTCCCACATGGTGGACCAGATTAGAGTCCCAGACCTGGAGGCTTGTTTTCTCACCTCCTCTCTCTCTCTCTCTCTCTCACTCTGTCCCTCTCTGGTCAAATTAAAATGAGTAAAGTCAAAGAAAATAATTCTTTTTTTTTGGAGAGGTTTTTGCTATAGGGCACGTGTGCTAGCCAGAAAGACAGAGACAGAGAGACAGAAAGCAAGAAATCACCCCCCAGGGGGTTGGCCACACTGTAATCCCTTCTCCTCCATTTTCCTCTCAAGATCTTGGGCACGCATGCACACACACCAGGCGTGAATTTATGCCACCAGGTCAGGGACTCAAACCACAGTCGACTACATGGGAGTCCAGTGACCTAGCCATTGTGCCAACTGCTGGTCCTGAAAATAATTCTTTAAAAAAATAAAGTCATGGCTTTCCCAACAACCTGTACATAACCAATTAAATTCAAATGAACAGCGAAAAATACAGTGTAACAAAGTTTTTTGGTGAAATAAAGTAACAATGTAGCTTGAGCTCTAATTTTACATTTAAATTCTCTCTTTTTTTTAATCATTCTAGTGAAAAATATGCCTTTCACCTAAGTGCAATATATAAAATAGCATTTATAAATTCATAGCTTCCTTATCTAGTTATGGATAATGAGATCTCATACCAAATAAAGCAACAGGAAGCATTCCTTAAATGTTCATTTTAAGGAAGTCACCTGAAAATAAGGTTGATAGTACAACCACAACAAAATCTACATTAAATGCCTTTCTATTCAATTATTGTTGAAATCAGCTATAAAAAAAATTCTTCAGTGTGTGCTTACTGACATACTTACTGCCAATGAACTATTGCAAGTTGGTATATTAAAAAACAGAATCTGTAAAATTCACCTGCCTACAACTTGAATGTTATCTCTCTTGAATGTTGGCATGAAGGGATGTCCCTGGACTGCCACGTGAATCTCGGTGAAAGTTTTATATGGCAATTCATGTAGCAGGAACACAATACTAAACGCCAATACCAGTACTGCCATGCAGTAGAATCTTGGTTACATGGCACATGACACAGATGACCCGGACTATGCTTCTATTATTTTTCAAAGACTATCACTAATATTAAAATCCAAGTTTTAAACTTTGTTTCTTTTTTCTTTTTTTATTTTTTCCTCGTGAGAAGGCATATGAGAGGGAGACAGACAGAGACAGGTACCCTTGACAGGATCTTGCCACGTGCCCCCTGCCCTCCACCCAGCCAGAATCATGGGATGTTTCAGGTCCATTCAGGGATCCAAGCTGCAGTTAGCCATGTGGCTTCCAGCACTGCAGATAAAGAATACCCCCTGCATCTCAGAAGCTGGGCCAAAACCCCAAATCTTAAATGTTTCAAAAACTTCCAGAAACCATTCATTAACACACAGTAGATGAACACCAGTTAAACAAACAATATCATAAGACACAAAAACAAAAAATAAATAAATAAATAAATGACTTCACCTTTCAGTTTCAGAAGAAAAATTCCACTTAAGATTAAATTGTAGGGGATCAGCAGATGGCATAATGGTAATGTCACTGGACTCCCACATAGTGGACTGTGATTCAGGTCCCTGATCCGGCGGCTTAAAACTCATGGAGGGCATGTGTGCATGCATGCCCAAAATCCCAAGAGGAGAATGGAGGAAAAGGGATTGCCATGTAGCCATCCCCCTGGGGGATGATTTCTCACTTTCTGTCTCTCTTTCTCTCTGTCTCTCTCTCGAGCATATGCTCCCTACAGGGGAAAAAAAAGCCCCTAAAAAAGAATAATTTGGAAGGGAGAGGGTGGGAAATGACAGAGGGTGAGAAGAAGCTAATCAAGGAGGGGAAAAAAGTAAGCTATATAAGAAACACATAATGGAAAATTATCTGTTGAAGATTGAAAAACTAAACAAATGGGAAATTAATAATAAGCATTATTATAATATTAATAAATAAATTGGAAATTGTTTAAAAACATTTATTTTAGTAAATCATCCCTCTGTTCACCACCCACCAAAAAGACTAAACTCTAGAAGACCTAGCACTCAGTTAAAAAAAAAAAAAAAAAAATT